>NC_030986.1:5347194-5361442 GCF_000149955.1 Fusarium oxysporum f. sp. lycopersici 4287
GAGGGTGGAGAATTGGGTGCTTATTGCAAAGTCGACGGTGCCGCGGCCGATGAGCTTGACGATGTCTTGGGTTTTATAGTCGTACAGTTGAGTGACCATTCCAGGAAGATATTCTTCAACCAAGCCCATCTTTGGCGTCGATACAGTAGAAATTATCTTCTCAGCACCAAAATAGTTCCGCGCAATCTGGATAGCTGTATTGCCAGATGCACTGAGAGCAGCGGGTATGTAAACAGTCTGTCCTGCTAGACTATCTCTTCCTTGAAGCTGCAGTCCACGCTTGATACTCTGGTACGCAGTTACTGCCAGAGCTGGGACAGCAGCAGCTTCTTCAAAAGATACATGATCTGGCTTCTTATGAAGGAACTGTGGTTCTGTCACGGCATATGTCGAGGCCCAAGCTGCAGGGGGTCTAGAGAGATGAGGTTTCTCGAACTCCATGCCGTAGACTGCATCTCCAACTTTGAACTCTGTAACTGCAGGACCAATCTCTACAACTACGCCAGAGCCTTCGATTCCAAATGGGATCGGGAAGTTCCTATATTTATGTGAGTTTGTAGTATGAATGAAGAGTGGTTGCCGACTTACGAGGCCTTGTAGAGCAAGTCAAACTGTCCAGATGCAAACTGTGTTTCACCAGTGTTGATGGCAACAGCTTTCATACGGAGAAGAAGCTGATTTGGCTTGGTGATTTTTGGTATAGGTTGCTCTATGACCGTGTACTCTGCTGGAAGACACTTCTTTGGTGCAACAAGAGTTCGAGTGGTGGCTGGTAGTTTCGACATCATGACTTTGGAATATGTCAGTCAACTAGAAGCGAAAGAATGAGTGAGTTTGGTTTCATGATATCAACAGCGGATGTCAATTCTTTAATCAGTCCATTATCATGCGACGGCGGCGTAGGTCGGTGCCTCGGCGGTTTGTGGGGACATTTCGGGGGGACCCACCGAAACCGCCGAACTCCACCGCCGGTGACCTTTCGGTGCCTCGACTACCAATATGAGGAGCTTATATTGCGGACTTTGCTTTTGGTAAGATTACACGGCGGAGATTTACATGACTTGAGACAGGAAAGCCATCTCCTGGAATAACATATCCTTGAACACTCTCACCAAGGCATTATCCGCATTCATTTTGTGCTCGAACATGTCATACTTCGACCAGATCCACTCGATTTACGGATCCTCTAGAAGAGTAGGATTACATGTGACCTCGATTTGCAATACAACACATACCGTATTGAGAGGTTCCGTCGCCATAGAAATCCTCTATCGCCAGACTGCTATCAACTACAGTAACTGCAACAAATCTGGGTACCCTTACTGCCGCAAACGCCTTACAAATAAAGAGCAAAACACCTGCCATCATACTTTTCGATCAAGGAAACATGAACGCGACATTGATCCTGCCGCATGTTAGAGCGAAAGAACTGTTCACTTCGCATCTGTACCACACGACTACGGTCTTCACCACTCTCCATAATAAGAACTGTTACCCTCCCAATTTGGGTCTCGACGTCTCTGGTGGATTCCATACCATCGCGAATAGCTCGACTCATCTAAACCACAGTTAGTATCAGAACAGTACTCAGGCACGTAAGTTGATATACCTCTGTCACGACTGATGCCAAGCTGGTCCGCAACATTGACATACCCCTCCTCCACGGCACCTTTATCCTTCTGGACGCGTGCAACAAGCTTCTCGTCGCCCTTCCAGACACTGCGACACATGGGACAAGTCACGTTCCCACTGGGCTTCGTCTGCGCCCACATTCTGAAACACTCCTCGTGAATGTTCTGACCACAGGCGGCAGCGCACCAAACAATAGACTCTTGGTTCTTCTCATCAAGCTCACAGTAGCAGATGGGACAATCGCCATCGATGGGCTTGCGCTTGTCGGACTCTCCTTGTCCGGGTGCAGAAATGGGAGGTGCTGAGGCAAAGATTGCTTGAAGTTCGGTGCTCAGAAGCGCAAGTTGATAGACGAGATCAAAAGGCGCGTTCAGAACTTGCTTCATGACCTAATTTTTGTCAATAACGCGATCGAAGAGTCAGGTGTGATACTTACGTAGAGGATGTGCTTGCACTGATGGCCCTTCTCATGGTGAGGGCACGTACATCGCGGCTGTTTTCCAACATGAACCGTGTAGATATTTCCCGTGGATCCGGTCATCTCAACATCTTCCTCAGGGCAATCCTGGGTTCCTCCTCTGGCGCGATTAAGCACGTAAAAGCGCTGAGAAAGAGCCCGGTCGTAGATCTCATGGAAAGACTGAGGTGGCTTAGGTCTGAACCTGCGAAGCCGTTTTTCCTCACCTGTGACTTTTGGTTTCTTTACTTTCTTCTCCTTCTCAGCTTGATACGAGACATCTTCTTCCGTGATTTCATGGGCTTTGCGCTTCATTGGTGTTGGTGGCAAGAGTGCATCTTCCTGGATGCTCGTAGCTTTCTGGGATGGTTGACCCGCTTTGACCGTGTTAATCAGATCTGGTAAGACTGGCTCTTGCGGCGTCTTGATATTCTCACGAGCAGCAGAACGCAAAACTCTAGTTGAATGCACACTGGCAGACCCCATTCTGATGAATTTTGGTTTGTCTTGGGATGATTTGAGAAAGATCTGTGAAAGATGGGAAATATGATTTCGTTGTGACTGCCTCTAGGGTATGGCAGGTTCCCTTAGCATTTTGGGCAGTGGCGTTGCAGCTACACGGTCACGTGCCACTCCTTCTTCATGGGCATGTTTGAGCCTTTCAACGTCAACGTCATCTCGAAAAACCCTGTGAATCATCCAGTGTTTCAAAGGACAATTGAGTTCATTCAATATAGTCGTAGAGAGTTGAGGGGTGGTTCTTTCGATGGGATTATTGCATATAACTTCAGTCACTGTGCATTGGCATGCAATTTACAAACTTCACAATTCAACAAAGACATCAACTTAGAAAGGAACTGCACTTTGGCATTGATTTATCCTATCTTCTTCATCCACTGATCCATCTCTTTTGACTGGCTTCATACCGCTCATGATAGCCCAAAAAGAAACATAGCCAAACGCCCCGAAACAAGGGACTAAACCCGCCCCTGCTCTCCTGAGGGAGCATAGATGCCCCGCCGTAATACGCCCCCTATACATAGAAAAATAACAAAAGAAATCGAAAGGCAGGTTGATGTAGTAGGTACAGGCTGTGCCGCAAAGACGGCAGCCGCTTTGAAATGGTTCAACGCCGAGTCTATGCTATGGCTGTCAAAGGTGTATAGTATTAGACATGAAGGGAATAATTGTGTGTGGCCGTAAGGTCATCGAAGTGATAGTATCATGGAGGTCGTATGGTTGAGGGCCGTGGTACTGTCATCGAGGTATCGGTTGTTCATCGTACTAAACCACGGGCGCGGGTATTATTGTGTTTAGCCCGGGTGGTGATATGATATGGCTATGATTGTCATCAAGAAGCGTCAACGTTCACGCAACTCCGACGCGATGCCTAGGAAAGTGTCGCAAGATACATGCGCGCGGCTTTCAAGGCAATGGGCGTCGGTGGCTGGGATCGCGAGGCTGTTGATATCGACCAGATTGTTGCTGCTGGGCAGTCAACCATTCTGTAGAGCCAGTTTGTCGACCAGGTTGCTCAGCAGGCAACTTGGTATCGCTTCCGCTTGCGCCAGTGTGGTTTGATCCGCCAGGGGATCCAGGAACCAAGTCAGTTACGGCCTGTGCAATTGAGGCCACAACGTAGCCTCGGAGTTCGTTGTCTTCCCGGCTGTCTTCCTTCTCCAATCGGAATCGCTCGTCCTTGTTCATGTTGGATCGGCGCATGTTCTTAATCTCTTGCATAACATAGAGAAGAACCTCTTCAGGGCATCGGTTACGCTCAGCAGCATGCTGGTTCTTGCGCACGTATCGTCGAGTGACATCAGTAGCGCCATCAATGGAGAATGCAATGCAGTAAGACATCTTCTTGCCCCAACCCTCAGCATAGAGGCGAGGGTTATCCCATGCTTCCTCACAAGCATCCACATGAACCCATCGCTTTTGGTGGTCTGAATACACCTCAGTCCAAACATGGTCCTCAGCGTTCCAGACCCAGCGAACACGGCCTCCAACAGCTCGGCAAAGCATGCTAAAGCAGTTGGCCCATTCGCCAACACGTCCTCGTCGGGTTTGTAATAACCGCCAGACATCACCGTAACGAGGGAAGCGCTCGAAAGCACCGCAATGTTGAGCAGAGCATTGATACAGTTCGACACGGAGGGCGCCGCAAGCACTCTCTTCAGGTGAAGGAGCAGTCATGCCTCGGGCGATGGTGGGAGATAAGCAGACGGGGCAGGGTGGGTTATTGACCCAGCTAAAGAACGATCGCTTAAACCATCTATCAACTGTGTTAGTCAATCCATCCAAACGAGATCGGATGGAAAATGACATACCTTAATAATGCCCGGATGACACAGTCTTGGTAACCCCATTCGGGTCGTCGTCCATCACCCATACTCTCAGCCTGAGCTTGTAAGACCTGAGTCTCTTCCTCAGCCTCGCCATAGATACGATCTAATGGGATGGTTTGCAATGCCTCGTCCAACAGACCGGGGTTCTCATATTTGGTTGGTGTTAACGATAAGCTGATGAGGAGGTTTCTGAATTTTTGAGAATCGCGATCACCCGCGGCGGGAGGTGTAGGGATCTTGGGGAGATGTCGCAGGGCGGAGTAAGAGGGAAGACCAGGTCCTTGGGATGTCGAGGGTCGGCTATCGCTGGGGAACGGAGAGCTTCGCATACGGGGAGACTGCTCTCCCAAGCTCGGAGAGCCTTGTCGCGATGAGGCACGGAGATCATTCATACGCTTGTCACGCAACAAGCCTTCGAATTGGACCCGAAGGTCTCGGGCCCATTCCTCGCCATACTCGCCCGCAGGCGTACGTTGGCCCGCCATAGTTGCTAATATGTGGTTTTGTAAGTGGATAGTTCGTCGATGAAGATGTTGAGGATAGGTGTTTCAGTATATGTCGTTGCCCAGATACGTGGCCGGGCTAGGTAGTTGATGGCTCAATTGTTGCTATTTACGAGGCCCAAGAAACCTCGGAGTGAGATATGTCGTCGTAATATTGATCGTAAATTGTCGTCGTCAGAAACGAGAGGTGCGTGATGGTAGGCCTAATTGCCACGGTACACGCGTTGTCCAGATGAATCCTTTTGGTCCTCAGAATGACCAACGGACTGTTGCCGCGGGAAGTGTCGCTTGTTCTGACTAGCTGATGACTAAGGTAGCCAGAATCGTTTGTTTTTTCAATCGTCGTGAGTATCGTCGAATACTCTTTCGTCGTAGAAACAAGTTGAATCGCTTCTTTTGTTCGTCGTCGCCGTGAGTGAAGGGTTAAAGGAGAGGAGTTGACGGCTTGCGAATGGCTGACCACTGCAGGCAGGTAAGAGAGACAGACAGCACAAAAGAGGAGAGGCAGGAGCAGGCGGCGATGAGAATCGAGGGTGGACCAGGGGAATAAAGGGAAAGGGACGGGGTGTCTCGGGAGGGTGTGCGTCTCGTTCGTTCTTGCCCACTCTGGGCCAGAGCCTACGATGGCAGTTTACGCGTCAGCAGTGAGCGCCAGGCCAATGAGGGAGCCGACTGTTGCTCCAGGTGGGGGCCGCTGGGCGCAGGGACATGTACCGGTACAGCTGCCTCGTACTCTTGTTCAAGTGCTCAGGGAACTGAGAAAACGCCCACTGAGCCTTATAATGGCTGAAATGATTGGTCTGTGATGAATTGGATGGATATTCAGTGCTTGCAGGCTCCGATTGTTATTTAATATTAGGGCCTCTGAAGCCTACGAATATCGATGCGTGTCGCTATCGTGAACAATTAAATGAGCCTCCCGAACATGTAACACTATACGCAAATTGAACGAGAACGGGTCAACTATTCTCAAGTCTACGCAACAGCTTCATCATCAAGAGGCGAACCTAGAGGGCCAGTCTCAGCAGGCCAGGGCAAGTGTACGTAGTCCTTTTCTAGTGAGTGATACACTTTGAATTGCGTGCGTACGTACGTCGACCTAGGGAACACCGAAAAGCGAAGTGGCGCCTGGCCTAGATCCTCGTCATCAGCGAATTAGCAAGCGTCAGCATTTGTTTGTACTACATGTTCTTTTTGATAAGGTCAGATGGAGAAAAGAACTGCAAGAGGCGATAAAATATTTCGATAAATTATGGGAATCTGTATGAGAATAATGGGAAAGGAACGACAATTTCTATCTGTGCTGGATGTGGCAATGTGAAGCCTCTAACTGAACCCAGCAGATGATAAGCGCGGGGAAACCGTCGCGGAGTCGCGACAAAAACGATCGCCCGCTGTAAAGATGGAGTCAATTCAAGTCTTTCGAGTGAGCAGTCACTAATTCGACATGGGTTGTAATATCCGCGTAGACTACTCTAAATTTTGAATAAAAACACTTAAACTTGTGATCAGCTCTAGTAGATGCTTCATTATGCAATCACAGACTTGCCAAATGGAATATCAAATATTGAGTACTGTTTCATTTATTTGTTCCTCTATTGCAATATGGCACAAATTCTAGCACAGAAACCTCTCGAGGCTGCCAAAGACCGCTACAGTTTTCTGCGAGTCACTCAACCCTGGGGCCCTGGACTAGCAAGTATCGGTACTTTGCTGGGAACATGCCCCTCGTCTTGGTGGGCGATGACGAGGCAGTGGTGAGGTCCTCTAAAAAGGCGCCCGAAGAAATAGTATCGTGGCACAGCCCATACTGAGCCACGCTGCCCGCAATCCTTTTTCGCAATACGTAGGACAAGGCGTGCGCAGCAATATTTATCCCAGATAGTCGACGAGACATAGTAACTATCCGCGCTTATCGTTTCAATTGTAGGCCTCTGAGGCATTCTGTGTTGGCCTCTATATCTAGGATTTCACTAGCCACAGAGACATCTATCCAGTGGCGGTGCTCGCTATTTCCAGTTCCACTAGATCCACTTGGACTCGCGGCCTCTTGTCCCTTGTAATTCCACTGCCTCCATGAACTTGCATCACAACCCACCAGAAAGTTTGGTTCTGTTTCAATGATTTCCCTATGAGGACATGGATACCTACTCCGTACATATCAGATAAACACGAAGACCTTATTTTCCGAGATGCGATACCCAATATTCGCAAATTTTATGTGGTTCACAAGTGAAGCTATTCCACATGGCCGATGGGGATGACAATCTGTCCAGTATCGAAAGAGACAACAGAAAGCAAGATGCTCAGTACTCAGTACTCCACAGCGATCTGCAACATGCTTCTACCTGATACTCGTCGATCTTGAGTCAAATTATCTGCCTTACGCCTTGCTTGTATGGCACAGCTCTAGGCACATCAATATCAAACCACAACCACAAATCATACAGACAAACCATCTTGGTCATCTTGATACAGCTCAGTAGGCGGGCTTGGAAAGAAGCTTAACTGGCTTTGGCGTCTGCATCGCGTGCGCCTGCCCCTGGAAAAGCGGCCTCGTCCAATCCCATCATCCCATTTGACAGGCGCTCACAGAGAGAACGCACACTCGAGGGACAACTATTTGCTTACCTGGCAACGTTACCACTGAACGGAATTAACCCTGCGTCTTTAGAGCTTCTTGGCAGCGGGAACGTTCTCTGAGCGTCGCGTCAAAACTCAGTCACAGGGGTCGAATCGGAGCCGAATTCGACTCTGTCCGTTTTCTCAATTACCTAACGTCGAGTTATGATCTACTCACCGTTTCCCACATCGAATTTTAGCAGTGTCACACTGTCGCCCGAAAAAGACACCCAATCGTCAATCGAGTTGCATCTTCAGGCTCAGTGATGTACAGCCAATCATTCTCAGTTGTGGTCTGCCGATCTTGTTGCGCTTACGACCGGGGGGTGTGGTCTAAGACACCGCCAAAGGCCGCGTCATCTTGACTTTGGCTTGCTTGCGTACATGCAAACACCAATATCTCAACTCTATCAGAGAGTATACGCAACGCGATCTTCTTCAATTGCCACCTCCTGATTCAACAATTTCCCAAAGGCACTTTTGGTGTTTTGTGAATGTTTGATGTTTTTCTCATTTTGAAAATTGATTTACACGGATTGTTTGATAAGCATTGCCAAGAGGACAAGAGATATATCAAGAGATGTGGCTAAGTCAACGACCAGATCAGATTACGAAGCTAAGAATTTGCTACCGGGAAGTCTGTGCTACGTACGCCCTCATAGAGTCTTGAAATAGACGTCCGGATGACCTCAACTGTGGTCCAAGCTGATCACCAAACCGCTTCAACGTCCAGATGCCGTTCTTGATGTCAACCAGTCATCGTTTGTTCGACAATTTCATTGGCAACTCACTCGGATCTTCCCTGGGATCAACTTAGATTTGACGTGGTTTCCAAGCTCTTTCTCTTCTCGGTAACTCAATACTTAAGCATGACGAAGCCACAACTGGGGATTACCCGTTGTCGATACGTATCCCTTGAGAACTACCCATAATTACAATCAAGCAGCCAGTGATTCATCAGAAGTATGAGTCGTGTGGGTTTCTCATGAATTGAGGATTCAGGGATCTTGGGATACACTTCACCATCGAAGCCTCGGAAACCATGTCATGAACCATCCTGTCATCTCATCTATCTGCCACTTCACGGATGGATCCCTCCACCCACTTTGACACACTTACACATGCCTTGAAAGGCTTGACATGGTCTCTCTTACATGAGGCTATTCCGGTAACAGGCTCGAATTGGTCAGGCTAGCGGTCTTGGTCCTCCTGATGCCCAGGACGCGCGTTCTACGGGCGAGCAATGGGGCCTCGTTCATAATATTTAGACGATTTCGGTAAGTTGTGCAACAGTCTAGTCTATAAACCCGCGGGATCTTATTTCTTGATTCGGACCCTTGCTTCTGGTCGTGTAAGTCTAGAATTCTAGTTTGTTAGTAGAAATCACTCGTCTTGTAAGTGTTCTCGTGACTTGATTCAGGTATGACTTCGTCTGATCCATAGCGCTCCTATATGCGAGACATGTTCAGCCTTTTGAAACAGAGACTGGACGACAGAAGCAGGGACCTCAAACCCCAGACCCTACCCATTAATGATACGGTAGCTCCCGAGGAGTGATGTCGTTGAATGACAAAATCTTTTCATGGTCACAACCCAGACATGGGTACACGTATGCAGTAGAAACCCGATATCCCAAATTTTTGATTCGATAGCCCGTATGCTAGTCTACGTAGCCAGTTTAAACATCCAAATCTACAAACTAGGACCATGCTTTTTGAGTCCAGACCCTTTTGACAACCATCATCCTTGCAACTATGCTCAACATGGCTCTCTACGATCCATGAACTTATCACCCACGCCGTATATCTACATTTTTCGTACTCCATTACTTCCTCCACTGCTCAACGCTGAAGTAGCTCTCGGGCATGTCCACATCCCATGTTGGTCTCTCCACCAGGGCAATCTCGAGAGGCTGGCCTGCGGTGCTGAGAGGGACGACGCCGAAGATGGGTCTGTACTTGAAAGTCATCCACCAGCTCTTGCGTTCACCGCCAGTCTCGGCAACCTCGAGATCTTTGCCCACTTCACGACGGTTCCGTAGCTGGGCGAGTTCACCTTCAGGCTGATCCGCTTCATCGTCGCTATTGGCGTCCTCGGGTCGGGGGGCATCCTCCATATCGATGTCCTCCCACTGACCAGCTGTATGCTTGCGAACTTGCGAGGGTGCGATGGCACCTACCTCCATTCTGCCTCCTGCTCCGGTTGATGGACCTGTTCTCTTGCGCTTAAGGCTCTGCTTGCCTGAAGTAGTGGATTCACTAATCTCGCCATCTACAGGCTTGGGAAGGTCTTGAGCCAAGTCGAGCATGAGGAGGAACGACACGCCGTAGATCCAAGCACGAGAGCCTTGCCAGAAGACACCCTTGGCGAGGTCGAGGAGATCCTGCACGGGAGCGGGTAGGTCCTTTCGGGCATGACGTCGAGACCAGGGGGTGAGAGAACCTTGGAGAGGGTGGAAGGTAAGCAGGTTCCACGACGAGGTGATCGCGAGGAGGGTGTAGTCGTCCACATGATCGGATGAGCCATTTATTCCATCAGGCGAAGCTCTAGGAGAGATCTTGGTCCGAGGGACATCGGCTGAGAAGGACAGAACCGTAGCTGCAGAAGGAAGTTTGGGTAGTAGTTTAGCACTAGGGTTACGAACCCACTTCTCAATGTTCTGCGATGACTGCTCCTCTTCTTCGTCTGAAGAGTCACTCTCATTTGAGGAGGACGCGTCATCCTCTGGCTTGGTCTTCTCACCATCGCTCAGAATCCAGGTGTCGATGTAGCCTGCGATGTCAGATGTAGCGAGCATCTTGGAGTCTGGAGAGAAAGCGATCTGTGTAATGGTCCTGTCGTAACTGCCAAGACCTCCATTGAGGATATAGCGTGGAGTTTGTCGTCGTAAGCGTGTGAGTCTTTGTACGCGCGGTGAGAAGATGAGAGATGTTCTGGGGCTGACGGGGTCGAGTGCGCCCATGACAACGCGAGAGCCTTCCTGAATCGCGCAGAGCCATTGTGCGTTAGGTGAAAGCTGCACTTTAATGGCTCCCACACCTGCAAGCTTCGAGGGGAGCTCAGAAGAGGAGACCTTGACGTCCGAAGGTTTGATAGGATCTTGGTGTTCTAATCTGAAAGCTTTGACGTCGATAGCAGTAGAAACAATCAGAAGTGAACCCTCATCATCGATAGTTGCTGAAGTAATATTCGAATCACCCTTGACGACGATAGTCTTGATAAGTTTGCGGTTCTGGTTGATGTCAACTTCCTCGCCTGCGCTGTTGAACATGTCGTTGGCTGATTTTCGGAGAAGCCAGATGTGAACCTCCCTGTCCCACCAACTGACAACGAATCGAGCCTTGGGTGCACTCAATAGAGGAGCCTGTTGAGGCAAGCTGGGCATCATGCGGTGGTTTTCACGTCCCATCTCCTTTAGGGGAACCACAACGGGGTTAGCATCAGGTCCTGTATCCGAGTTAGCCAGAACTTAGCGACAAGAGACGGCTTGTCTTACCTCCTGAGACAATAACACTGATTCTGCCACTCTCAAAAGATGCCATAGACTTGACGTCATGGTCGTGGTACCTTCGCCCCCAAACCTTGGCCCATCTGGATCCAGCACCACTGTTTTGCTTGTAAAGGATTGTTCGTCGGTCCATGCCTCCGCTAAGGATAGCTGTACCATCAGCACTTGTAGCAAGACTCAAGACATCTTGCTTGTGGCTCTGAATGCGTTGTGATTGTGTGTATGTCTTGCCATCCCAGATGCAAACCTGGCCAGTTGAATCGCCTGAGACAATGTTGCCGTTTGGCAGACATTTGACGGACCACACAATGATGTCTTTGGAGCCACCAACGAGATCGGAGCCCAGTGTCATCCTACGCAGCATGTGGCCATTTGCGATATCGTACGCTCGAATTGTGCTATCGGAGCAGCCGACGATGGCGACCCTGCGCGACTGGAAGGTAATGCTGACCATCTGAGCCTTCTTGGTAGGCGATCGTAGGATAACTCGCTGGAATCGCAGATCATCGTCCTCGATGGAGTACATGACAAGCTCGCCATCGATTGTACCAGCGATAAGCTTGGTGGGATCTTGAGAGTCGGCGCCGAGTGTGACCTTGTCGGATCCAGCAGGTTGAGCAGCCATGCACCAGATATCACCATGTTGACCGCTGGCGTGTCTCTTTGGCCTTCCTGTCTCAAGATCCCATTCGGTGACTGTGGAAGTATAACCTATGCTGAACAGACGGGACTTTCCAGCGACAACGCGTCCATCGCCAAGGTCCTGGTCAGGCTCGTTGACCCAGACAAGTCCATCGACGCTTCGGTCTTTACCGCCTGGAATGATGAGCTCCTGGTTCCAAGAGCCATTCGTAGGGTTCCAGATTTCGATGTCGCCGTTAGCTCGTCCAATAGCGAGTCGCGCAAGATTAGCCTGTACTGCCGAGCGCGTCTTGGGGTGTGAGAAGGCAATGGCGTTGATGGCTGAAGGTTTGTATGGAACGAATCGACATCGATGAATATCCATTGTAACGGCGGTTTCGGGGCTCTGAAAAGAGTCCTCGGTCGCGCGGTGATTCGAAATTAGGTATTAACTCGCTGAGATACGAGAATCGGTTCGGAATTGTTGCGCAAATAGAAATAGATACGTTAACCTGACGCCGCGTAGCCAGGCGTAGAGATCCAGTTCAGGAAGAAAAATGTTAGCCTCGCGAACTCGACCAAATTTTTTTCTTTGGAAAGAAAAATAAGGTGTGGTCATAGCGCTCTTAGTGCCCCTCCATAATCCACTATGGCAGCCGCGACCAACCCCTCACCTTCCCTCAGAGCGTGCCCCTCTGCTTCCCTTCTTCTGCGGGTTCGTTCGTGCTATTCTAGATCTCTTCTGAATGCGTCACATTTTCGTCGGTTTTAGATCTCTTCTCATGACTCAACGGAACGTCGCAAATTCGCAAACGTCATAACCTATAGCTCAACGACAACACTGAAGTCGTATATGGTCCTGTCTTTTCAGTATCCTCGGCGTCCTTAATCCACGTTCTTCCGAGCCGCGTTATACACGATTTCCTCGATTTACTTCCGCATTCCCGAACTCTGCTCTCCAAGCTTTATAAGCCCCCAACTATAAAAGGGAAAGAATTTCTCTCCCGAGTTCGACTTTGTCATAACAACACCTACCAAAACCCCATCATGGATTTCAATAGCTCCTCGCCCTTCCCAGAGGGCGTCATCTCCTTCCTCGACACTGATCTGTACAAGTTGACGATGCAATGTGCCGTCTTCAAGTTCTTCAAAGATGTACCTGTGACATACGCCTACACCAACCGAACTCCAGACAAGAAGCTGTCGCGAACCGCCTTCAAGTGGCTCGAAGAGCAAATTCGAAGTAAGAAACGCGGTTTTTGGTGATCTCACCTCCAAATCCTAGACTAACCTTGATGGACAGAGCTTGGAAACATTTCTCTTTCTACCGATGAATACCTTTTCCTCAAGAAGCACTGCGACTACCTCTCTGACGACTACCTCAACTTCCTCAAGGAGTTCCGCCTTAGCCCCCGAGAACAAGTTGTCGCTACCTTCACTCCTGTCGGCGAGGATAATGGAGATGACTCGATTGTTGGCGACGTTGATATTCAAATCAAGGGCACTTGGGTCGACACAATTCTCTACGAAATTCCCATGCTTGCGCTGACATCCGAGGCGTACTTCAAGTTCATGGACACAGACTGGAACTATGAGGGCCAAGAAAAGCAAGCATTCGAGAAGGGACTCAAGCTGTTGGAGGCAGGATGCATCACATCCGAATTCGGCACAAGAAGACGTCGCGACTACCACACCCAGGCCCTTGTGTTCCGAGGATTGGTGCAAGCTTCCAAGGAAGCTGAGAAGAAGGGATTCCCTGGCAAGCTATCTGGAACCAGTAACGTCCATCTGGCTATGCGCTTCAACATCCCACCTGTAGGAACTGTTGCTCATGAGTGGTTCATGGGTGTTGCCGCTATTATCGGTGACTACAAGTCAGCCACCGAGGTTGCACTGCGACACTGGGTAGCTTGTTTCGGCAACAAGCTCGGTATTGCTTTGACCGACACTTTCGGAACTCAAGAGTTTCTGCGAGCTTTCACTCAGCCTGTGCAACCTATCGAGGGTGGCTTCCCAGCAGAGACCTTCAAGAAGGCTGACGGAACCATGAAGACATACGCAGAGACCTTTGCTGGTATTCGTCAAGATTCTGGCGACCCTGCAGAATACACTAAGTGGATGAGAGAGTTCTACGACAAGCAGGGTATCACTGACAAGAAGCTCATTGTTTTCTCTGACTCACTGAACATCGAGAGGTGTCTCGAGTATAAGAAGATTGCCGAGGACCTTGGCTTCCAGCCAACATTTGGTGTGGGAACGTACCTTACCAACGACTTTGTGCATCTCAAGACTGGCACCAAATCTGTGCCTTTGAACATTGTCATCAAGATCAGCTCAGCGGCAGGCCGCCCGGCTGTCAAGATCAGGTGAGTGCTTTGTATCAAGACTGACGATAGTCTTGACTAATCGATTATAGTGACAACATTGGAAAGAACACGGGCGACAAGGAGACTGTAGAGAAGGTCAAGAAGGAGCTTGGATACGTCGAACGCGAGTGGAAGGAGGGCGACGAGACCTCACGATGGGGTAAGGAATAAGGGGAAAATAGACTAAGATA
>NC_030986.1:5361585-5378682 GCF_000149955.1 Fusarium oxysporum f. sp. lycopersici 4287
TCTCTGCATGGCCTACAAACAAGCCGAATAAGTGGTGAGTCCCGTCTATGCGCGAATAGTTCTACACATTTTGTACAAAATGCAGCCATACATCATGGCTCTTCTGTAGCCCCGACAATGGGCGCCAACTCAACTTCTGCCCTAGCCCAAGTAATACACTCTCTCCATTCAGACATATCCATAACCTCAATCTCGGGATCAGGTTCCCACAGCATCTCTGAGACTTCGTCCACCATCTTCTTGCCAAAGGTGCCAACCCACCAAGCGATCTTGCCTAACGTGTCAAGCTGCACTCCCCAGAATACCATCAGAAGTAAAGCCATTGGATCTGAGCTCTTGAGCGCCAACCCAAAGTCTCGTCCTGCGAGTGCAGGAAATCCTATCGCCATGCCCTTGAAGATGTCTTTGGAGTCTTGTACGAAACACGTTTGTATGGCGGAGAAGCTGGTGCGGTATGAGCTGATCCGTACACTGGCTTCGGACTGGTCGTTTGGAGTTGAACCGGAGGGTGTTTCGCAGGCTTTGTTGATGATAGTGCTTAGACTCTCTAGAGCTTCCTCGGTTTCCTTGCTCAACGATGTGGGTGTCTCAGTCTGAAGTTGTGTTCTTAACATTAAAGCCTCTGTAGATCGCGATAAAGCTCCTGATATCAAAGCGTCGAAGTGCTGATTGGCGATAGAGGCATTTCCCATGAGGAGCTCCCACAATGTCACCATGCGTTCTAAAACACCCTCGTGAAGCTCTTCGAAAGCACTGCATTGGCCGAGAGCCATGTTAACAGCCACAGCAAGGAATGAGAACATGAAGATCTTCTGGGCATTCTCAGAGTTGACGTTCTCAAGCTGTGCTCTGAACGAACGACTTGCTTTATCGTAGTACTCCACCGCCAACTTGGCATAATATGTGTCATAGTCTTCTTCAACAACTACAGCACCCCCGCAGAGCGCGACTTCGAGAGCTGAGAAGGCAAACATGCCCTGTAGGAGATACTCATGCTTAAGAGCCCAGCGAGCCATGTCTTCTTGTAGCCATTGGTTATCTTCTGGAATACTAGCCAGACTCTTGTAGCTTGATGATGTCCAGCGGTGCATCAGTTCAAGCTCTATTTTGCGTCTGGTCTCTGTTGCTGGGAGCTGGGTTGGTGGCTCGGTGAGATATGAGCAGCCTTCGAGATTGCGGGCTAGACAGTTGGTGCAGGGAGGTCCTCCTTCGTCACACTGAAGGAATTAGTGATATGTTATGAGATATGGTTTAATAGTTGTACCTTAACATGGCGCTTTTTGCAGTTTCGACAGCCGTGCCGAGACTTGTTGTGAGTCCTCCGTTTCATCATGATGGCGAGGAACGTCAGTTGACAAAGGAAGTGATGGTTGGGTTAAAGACCAATGGAAATGAACGAGTGTCATGAGATAAGCAGTTTTATGTTATGTAAAGCGAAGGGGATTGATGAGCCGGTATAAGAGTTGATGGTTAAAGCTGAAGCCTGGGACATAGTGAGGTGGCTGTGCTTATGGCTAGTCCCCTCATGGGTATAGGTGAAGCTGACGAATGAGGTTCAAGAATGCTCTACTTGAACAAAACGAACAGTATATGCCATGAAATTCTATCTAACCAGTGAACATTGTTTTTGAGATTATAGAATATGAATGCGTGATTAGATGGATATGACCTCAGCCTATTGAGCCCTAGCTCGTGATGGCTGTAAGTCGGGTGTAATCTTAATGGAATTCAATTGTTCATTTAATCATAAATCTTACTCTCCAGGCCGTGTTTATCATCTGTATCCATATTCATCAATGACTTGTGTGGCACCATCTTTTTGTGGTCGTAAATGTGCCTCCACACATCAAACTCTCGAGCATCACGCCCAGCAACCCACCGATAATAACACCGGCAGTCTCACCAGCTCCCACCACCTGAAGTCCGAACTCCAAATTGATTCCCGACTCGAAGGATTTGTCTTGCAGCACTCGGTCCAAAATAGCCAGATATACTGCTCCTCCGCCAAGACCGGCCCCGAAAGCCAGCAATCCCACAAAGACTTCGGTTGAGAAGATTAGGAAGATCGAGTTGGCGAGCAAGATGAATGTCGAAGCTCCGATAACTGTAAAGGCAGCTTTGGTACTAGTGGGTCGGAGGAGTAGAGTATGAGTGCGGGAGATAAAGTTGCCGAGCTGGAAAGCGAGGCCGTAAGTGGTGAAGTAAGAGAAGAACGACGTGTACGATGTTGGAAGAGGCAAAGCTCGAGAGATGCCTGGGTACGCCAAAGCCTGAATAGCAAATGCCCCAAACAAAGGCATCATGAATGGTCGAATCATGGCTTTAGTAAGGTTGAGTCGGTTTCTAGTGCTGAGCATACGTGAGAGCTGCTCAACTGGATCCTGGGCGAGCAGAAAAGCATCCTCAACGTCCACCTTTGACGCTTCCTGTTGCGCATGAGGATAGTTGACAGGTGCTCCTGGCAGAATGACAAAGAATGCCACAAGCATAGCACCCGTGAGTGCATAAATGCAGTCAATAAAGTCCCGTAAAAAGGACTCCAGCCAGACTGTTAGAACAAATGGCAAGATTGCGCAGAACACAGCCCCGGCTCCAACACCAGCGCCCCATCCTGCGAGCCCAACACGGCCGTAGTATCGCAACATTCCCAGAAATGAAACTTCCATTGCAGCAGCGGATGTCGATCCCAGAACTGATGTCAAGATTCGAAGTGGTGGTGCAATATTAGGCGGCGTAACATTTGTGACGATGGCCACGATGATCCAGCCTGCTCCAATAGTGAGAGGACGCATCCAGTAGGGAACACGATGAAGAATATGGGGCATAAGAAGCTTCGTCGCCAAAGCTGGAAGAGTCTCGATGAGAAGAACGATCCATCGCGGATATGGAATGATGAGATAATTTGCTGAGTGCACGATGAATGGCACAATCGCATTCACGAGGCCTGAGAGTGGTCAGTTGAGACTTCATGTGAAGACACGCAATAGTCAAATTACCGAGAATCGCAAAACCGAGGTACGTTAGCATCGTAACACTCAACCTCGAGCTCTTCTGAGCATCCGTATTGAACCCCATCACCTCAAATCCTCCATGAAAGAGTCAGAATAAAAAAAAAGTGAAGCAAAAAAGAGGCTTTTCAACAAAGAACAAATCAACCAATACTTTAAGCAGCCTGAAATCAATAAATGCAATGTAAGCTTATTTAACCCTCCGGCCGAATACGGTTTACGGGGCCTAAAAGACCGCGGATAAATACGAGAGAACCAACTGACGACATGTCTCTAATACCCTACCTTAAGCTGGTTAAGGTATCGGATTAATATAGAGCATCTTGTTACGAATCAATTCATCACCAGCGTAAAATGACGTACAAAGATTGGATGGAAGAGGAAGCTGATGTAGAGCCTCTTGTTGGACCACGTGGGGCTGTTTTCAAGGGCACGATGTCGAGTGATTGGCTGTAGCGTATTGATTGAACGCTAAAGATCTGCGGTGAATAGTGGGTTCATGATGGATTATTTGGAGGCGAGAGTCATGATAGACAACTACAGTATCATGAGGAGATTTAAGAAAAGGACTAGAAGGAGCTAAGATAATCATCATGGATCACGAGGATCTCATAATATTCCATATCCGATTGTCGAAGATGATTATAGCACTCCCATCAACATGACCAAGGTGATCTGTAATGGCCTCGTCTTCAATATCACATCGCTCGTCCTCCAGGATGAGAAGAGCCCCAAATGCTGACCCTGAAGATGCATCGTTTCCGTCTGCCCAGTCAGCTCGACCATTTCTGGCTCAGTTGAAGCCATCATGGCTCATCCCGCGATATCTGAAAAGCTTTAGGTGGATAGTCATCACCCTCACATTCATCCTTGTCTCATGGATAACATATACGGGACTTGTAAGTCAAATAAACTTCATCATCTCCAACGCAACTAACATAGCCAGTTTTCTCAACCACTGAATCACATTCTTCCCGGTCATCATGGCTCATCAACTCTCACAACCAATGAGTTAAAGGCTCTTGCAGTCCCTCAAAGATCTTCCAAACCAAGCACATCCCGTCGTATGCGTCTCTTCATGCCCGCAGACTCACCACACATCAATCTCTGCAAAACCATCATGTCCGCCGTCGTGATGGGTTATCCAATGCCCATTCTCCTGAACTGGAACCGTGAATACAATCGGCCTGCATGGCACTTTGCAGGTAGTCACATTGCCAAGCTCGAAAGTCTTCTAGGGGCAATCGAAACACTCCTCGAATCAAAAAGCGACGATGTAGGAGAGGATGATGTTGCGGTGTTGGTAGATGCGTATGATATGTGGTTTCAACTTCCACCTTCTGTTTTGCTAGAACGATATCATCGTCTTAACAGTGAAGCAGATGCAAGGATACGCAAACAGTGGAAAGATCTTGGTATTGGCACTGACTCTCCTATATCACCACCCCGGCAGGACATAATCGTCACTACAGCAAAAGATTGTTTTCCAGATTCTTACTCCGGGTCTGATCCTCACTATGAGCACTGGCTTAAATCGCCCATGCCGAAGGACATGTATGGAGAAGACACAGATAAAGTCCCGTGGTCTTTCGATCCAGCGCGCAAGTACAAAAAGGTTCGACCCCGATGTGTGAACAGCGGTCTTATCATGGGTTCTATGGGAGGATTGAGAGATGCTCTAAAAAGATCCAAAGAAAAGATCGATACAGTGGCCATGAAAGGTCGTCAACTTTGGAGTGACCAGGCGCTTATTGGTGAGGTTATCGGAGACCAGGAGATTTGGCGCGAGTGGATGAGACATCTTGGATCATCATGGAACGGCTCTGCTGCTTTCAACGACAGAAATTCACTTGATCGTACAGTTCGTGATATCGCAGATGTCGCCCTCCTTGGAAAACGATTCGAGTTTGGTATTGGTCTAGACTACAACTTCACCACGGCACCACCAACATGTTCCTCCGAAGAAGACGGCTACTTCGTCAATCTCTCAAACGAGACCAACATCCGCGAAGAATCTCAAAAGGCTGGTGTTCCAGGGGATATTCGCATTCACGGCATACCATCCGAACTACGCAACATAAAAGACAAACTCCTATCTTCAACAAACTGGGGTACAATCCCCCTCTACACAGACTTCTTCTTCGGCACAATACCAATCGCAATCCATCACAACGCCTACATAAACGGGCTTAAAGGTTTCAGACTCAAGAACTGGTGGCACAAGATGTGGTACTATCCTCACCTCCGCCATCTCATCACCCAACGTCTCCAACCAACCTCCTCACCTCCCACACTCGCAGAGATCGATCATAACGGAGATAAGATCGCGTATAAATCGCCGCAAGAAGATAAGCTGCGCAAAGCCCGCGTGTTCTCTCCCAAGAAGCCAAACTTTACACCTATAGACTGGGACGCCGTGTGCCAGAAGCCAGGTCACGCTGTGAAGTGGCACGATGAGCTTTTTGGCGACGACAAAGGACCGTTAGCTGTATGATCGGTGAATTAGCCATAGTCCGTGATTTAGAAAAAGGTCTCCGACAATAAACACAAATACATACTTCGGGCATGTGTCTCACACACAATCCCTAGATCTCTTGGCGTCGTCTCATGACATGCATTACAAATCACGGCAAGCCTCGGACCCGAGAAGCTGAAATACTACCATGAGTTTTTCGATCCGAGCTAAGATAGTATAGCTCCCCCTAGTAAGACTATTAGCTCCGGGAACCATCTGGCTCTACGATCTAAAACGCCATAGCTCAGCCTGAATAAACTCCCCCTTCAGATAATCAGGGACCTGCGCCCGTACGGGGAACTTTAAAAACGTTAGAGTAGTTTTGTTGGTAGTTCGAAAGCCTCATTATCCCCCAAGTTTGTTGTCCTCGATAGCTTCAAGCCTCTTATCCCTTGGTCTGGGATGACGGTCTTGGCGAGCAGTATGCATGGACTCGGTGCAACGTTAGACGGGGAACTGGGTTTCTAGGAAAGTGTTGGTGAAAGGGCTGAAACAGTCAGACGTCACTTGGCTGACAATAGCAGAGGAGTACTAAGTAAGACTGTAGTGTAATGTTTCAATTCAGAGTCGACGTGACTGCATTATCTCGAGTTCGTTGGTCCACAGGCCAAGTAAAAAGTCCCAACCTGTCAATCAGGGTATACAACCATTAACACCATTCCCATATATGAACATAAAAAAAGGCTGCTGAAAAGAGCGCTTTGGGTCAATGCCCCGGAGGTTGTGCTACTTCAATGACCAGGCTTCATGATGCCTCCTCTGATAGTCTAACGATCTCACATATACTCCTGACGAAGATCATATCAACCTCCTGTGGCGGCTCCGTGTCCATTAATCTCTCCTCCCCAGCACCTCCTTCAGAGATCATCCTGGCTGTAGCCACTAGCCTAGAGATACAGCGAAGAAGACCTGATTCGATGTTTCGTGTCGCATTGTCTTGGACAGTTGCTGTAGATGTTTCCTCCTTGCCGAATCCCATGACTGTCAGGGGAGCACTGAACTTCTTGGCGAATCGACCAACACTAGGTGAGGGGTTGACCTGAGGTGTGCCTAGGCCCAGAAGCGATGCAGCCTTCTTTGGGATATTCTCACCCTGCTGTTTCGAGTCGGAGGTCGACGCTCGCTGTCCTGATGGCTGGTTGCGGGGAACTCGTGAAACGTAGTTGTAGGCGACGATGTGCGCATACAAGGCATCACAGATGTAATCTGAGCAGCCGGAAAACACATGTCGCAACGGGGCCCAAGGCACTGGAGATGCGGCGGCGCCCGAATGTGTGTTGTTATCATACGAGTGTAACCGCTGACGTCTGGTGCTAGTTGAGTCGCGACCATGTGAGACAACCTTCTTCCAGATTGACTTTCGTGGGTGCAGCGTCGATGAGTCGGTAGCTGGCTCAGACCAAACGTCGACTGACGGTTGCCGAACTTTCTTTGAGTAGGCGCGAATTGTTTCTGTTGTCAAGCTAGATGACAAGAGCATTGTTTCCGGGAAGCAAGCAATTGACACTCGTAGTGTTTCGATAATATCAGGCGGCAGCGGCACGGCCTTTGCCAAGTCGTCAACGGGAATTTGAGGAAGACATGGAGGATTGGAGTCGTCTAGCCAAGATTCGACAGTGGGTAGTGGTGATGGTGGTGGAGTTTGTTCGATATAAACTGTGTCAGGTCGTGACAGTGGTGGGGGAGGTGGATAGTGATCCATGAATGTGTCTTCGTCCTCGATTTCTAGCTCAATTGATCCAAAGTCTGATTTGAGAAGGATTGTGTTGTTGTCGGTCTCATCGCGAAAGCGCTGGGTGTAAGAGGGTGACTGCTTGGTGTAACCTTGACTGTCCGGGCCTATCCGCGAATCAAAGCTGGGTATTACGATCCGAGGAGTTGTGTCCAATGGATCTGTCGCACTTGTGAGGGATGTTTTTCGGGGGGGGATAGTTGGCGCGTCCATAGATTTGACTGAGAATTGCCTTTTGTGTTTGTTCAGTTTGGGAGACTCGTCAATGCAAGAGCAGGCTCTGTGAAGGCGAGGTCTGGGCGCCTCCATCATGACAGTGATATCAAAGGTAGGCTCGGTGTTTGGTGGTGTAGGAGGTCGTGGTGATAAAGCAGCTGTCTCTTTTGGCGTGGCCAACTGCTCCCGAAATTGAGGCTCAGGCTCATCATCATCGTCAGAATCAATATCAATCCAGCTGTATTCTTGTCCTCGCGTGGGCGACAAGAGATCTTTGGGCGATGGTGGGTTTCCACTGGCTGATGTGAGAGATGTCGCTGTTGTGACAATGGATTGCTCGCGTAACTTGATAGAAGGTACCTCAATGGCTTCAGAGGACTCTGATGATGATTCGGACTCCTCGTCAGATTCAATTTCATCAGCACCATGCCCACGGTGTTCAAGAAAAGACACCATTGACTGCCGCTCTTCTATCGACCCTAAATTCTGTACTCGCACGGATCCGGATTGATATGGGGAAGTAATAATTCGACTTGGTCCCATTATGCCCCGAGTGGCCTGGTCCTCTGCAAACCACACGGGAGCGGATGGCATACCAGCAGTCATGTTCTTTGCCATGAACACTGAGCTCGATCTTTCCAGATCTCTGGCTAGCATCTCGGGAAAACAATCCATCATGTCGTCAATGACTTCTTCGTCGAGAATACTTGGTGTCTCTGAGCGGGGAGCTGGTAATGCAAGCGGCAGCAAGCCTGTCATACTTGAGACTGAACGTCTTTTCGAAGGAGTAGATGATGCTGAGGGCGATGGTGAAGCCTCGCGTGAATTTGGATCTTGTCTGTATAAGTATATAGCCACTGGAATCCTAGGAGCAAGCACAGACATGGAGGCTGATGCAGGGACGAACAAGACCCAACAACAAGAACAGACCACGAATTAACGTGATTCACTGCCTTGGCGTTTAGAAGAGGGCGAACTCAAAGGGCACGACGACACTTATATGATTTGACTTGGACTGGAACTTAATCGCAAGTCATCAGGGAATAGTGGATATAAGAGTGGCTAGAAGTGGACATGCAGGGCGAGACACCGTCGATCGAGGGAGGCAGGGGCTTATTAGTCGGTTAGATCGACGAGACCATGTACAAGTACGTACTGTAAACGTCGACAGCCATGGGATGGAAGCAAGAAATTGGGCTGCAGTGGACAAGTCAAAGAATGGGCGGGCGGGGTCTGTTGCAGTTGCACATAGCAGGTAACCAAGGACGTGATACTGGCATCAGGCTGGCGTTGGCACTGGCACTGGCAGCGGAAGAGATGAATGTAACTAACGGCCACGCCCTGACGACAGGAATGAGGTGGGAATCTGAGTGGCGTTGTCGGGGAGGCAATGGTCGCGCCGCGAAAAAGCAAAACAAATCAAGACAAACCAAGACAGGTTCGTATAGACCACCACCAAGCACAGCGGCTCTGAAGGGCCTTGACTCTTTTCGACCTCAAGGTTTGGAAGCTGCTGATCCTTGGGCGAAGAAACCAAGGAAGAAGCGCAAGGGAGGACAAGGGAGTTGTCTGTGTTGCCCATGAGCATTGTTACCTCCATCTCGGGGTGCAGGCTGCTGGAATCTGCTGTGACATCTCTACATATCACATCACATCTCCACTTGGAGAACGCGAACATGCCTACGGCTCTCACAAAAAGCTCAAGCGGGAAAATGCCGCGAGCGATTGTCCGCGAACGGCAACTATGCAGGGCCGGGGAAGCTGAATCGCCGCCAAGACAGAACTTTCACTTAAAGCTGCCATCAGTAAGGAAAGACAACTGAATTCCACTTAGCGTCGAGACAAGGAAGCAACACTGGACATGGTGTTCCAGTGTGCCAAGACATTATCAACAAGGGCGCAAATAGCGGCTGGGCATTGAACTCGTCGACGGCATGGGATAGGCAGTTTTGCGTCAGTGAGATGATTAGGTAGATCCTCGAGGCGGGTGAGTTAGTACTGGTGCATGATCCGGGAATAATTAGATCTGTTCCTCCGATCGCAAAGCATCACCGGACGCGATCATAGTCAGTCAGTAAGCACCTTGGCCAGTTTAGCAGCATTGTTGTGATGGCACCGTGGCTGAAACGAAAGACTGGTATGCAAGCTAAACTCTGATCCCCATTGTAAAGTCTCGGCCCCAAAATGGTCAAGATAGAGCAGAGCTCTCCTCTAAGCTGCCGTTTATACGCGATTGCACCGGGGAAGACTCGGATCTGTAAGCAGGGAGATGATAATGAGAAATAGCCAGGGGAACGATGGAGATGCGGAGAACCCAAGCAGGTCAGGTTATGACAGACTTGACAGGACAGGGTAGTGTGAGAGGGTTCCTGGTCCGCAGATGTAAGGGAGATCATTAGAACTGGGTCAGGTATGCGTGTATGCGGTACGCTTATCGGTCACCACATGGTTATCGTCTGTCTGCACGTGCTGGAAGCGAAAGGTGCCGAGATGGGTGAGAAGTGATATCACTTTAAGTCTGGCCCATATGTTCTCATGGAGGAGATCAAACGAGGCAAATGTGGCTCTCTCGAAGTGTTGTTGATATCAATCTGATGATCAAACCTGAAAACATCACCCTGTTGACAATGGGGTTAGTCTGGTATGTGATAAGTGCCCGCAGGCTAACTCTTAACGAGTAGAAGAGAAGTAAGAACAAGAAAAGAGAGCCATTCTCTGTGGTAACGGTCGGCAAGACATGAAATTAGAGTGGAGCACCCGTAAGCAAGGGAGTGATGTCAATCGTTGAGGGAGAGACGGTCGATGATGATGCGAGAAGCAAAAAGCAATTAAGTTTGAAGCAGACAGGGTCTGTTTTGGAGAGCTTGAGTGCAGATTCAGAGGAAACAGCTGTAAGTTAGTGGGTGGCAGGTAAGACAGTGGAGCTCAACTAAGTCAATGCCTCTAATTGCTCGTGAACTGGCTTTGATCTAGCTTCAATTACAACAATTCCATACATCTTTAATCGATTCCGACTTAAGCTACAGCCAATATTACCAACATTCAAGCTGAAGCCGGAGAATTGGATCTATCAATCGTTGATGGTACCTGAACTATGGATACATGGTGACATTTCTAGGGGGCTCGTGCACTGTCCACCGCGCTAATCTCTCAAATCAGGCGCTCACCGCCCGCGGCTGCATTTGGCGCAAAGAGAACGGATGGGATCCACCAAAAAAGCAATCAAAACTTCGCGGCTGCAGACGAAAGAAAGGGTCAAAGCTTGTGCTTCGACTGAGCAAACAAAGACAAAGAAAAGTTCTTTCTACAACGATCCCGGCAATTTTGTTTCGGTCTTTTCAGAGACGTTAGATCTCCTTCATCAAAATCGTGTCTCGTCTTAGTCTCATCTTGAAAAGTTCCTGGATCTAGAACTGTACCTGGACCAACCTGGACCCTTCACAATACGAAGAGAAAAAAAGCCATTGAAAAAAAGTGTAAAGAAGAACTCTGATTGGTCAGCTAAACAACACCACCTAGATTTTTAGGTGCAGTTGTAAGTGCCTGTTGGTTTTGCTCGCTATTTCGCTTCAGTCTACATCACCACAAGTACCATCTTTGTTTGCTTGTTCTACGACACTTCCAGTCTCCCGAACGCATGGTCCATTGCGGGATTTAGGACCAACTGTCTTTTTGAATTGGCTGATCCCGACTTCTCGGGCGCTTTCCTGCAACCATTACCACGACTTTGGGCCAACATTCCTTAGTTGAAAGCCCAGCAGAACTCTTTCAGTGAAAGCTATCTTATTAACTCAGAAAAAGACATTCGTCAACGGCAGCCAAAACAATGCTGACCCAAGAGTTCGTTTCGACCATCTGCGGTCCTCCTCTCGCAGCCAACACAGCCATTTCCAAGGACGTTGGCATCTACTCTCATTCCCTTACACCATCCCACACCATCAAGGCATCTTTCAAGAAGAGCTCTACCCCTGTCAACGGTCTAGCCGTCAGTGAGTCTCATATTTTTGCGGCACAAGACCAAAAGGCACATGTCCACGTCTACTCGCGTATACGCGGCAACCAGGAGGCTCTCGTGCCGTTCCCTGAGAGGATCCGCAGCTTGGCCCTTGCTGGTCAAGTTTTAGTCGTGGGCTCTACCGAGGGCAGACTATTTCTCTGGGAGGTTAGTTCAGTCTCACTCACGCCGTTGCGAGTGCTACCTTATACGCGTGATACTATCGTCGAATGTGAATACTGACAAGTGATATAGACGTGTACAGGCCGGCTAGTGTCGACACCACCTTGCCATGTTCAAGCCGTTTCTTGCTTGGCCGTGACGCCATACCACATTCTATCCGGTTCTGATGACTCAAACATTAACGTTTGGTCAATATCACGACTCCTGGAGCTCGATGCTCAGGTGGAACAAGAGCCTGATCTAACCCTCTCCAACCATCGTGGTGCTATCACAAGTCTAACTGTCGGTCTTGGTACCAACCCGGAAACTAGCATATGCGTGTCCGCCAGTAAGGACAAGACATGCATCATCTGGAACTACCAGACCGGCCAGCTTCTCCGTACACTGCTCTTCCCAGCCTTCCCTCTCTGCGCCCGTCTGGACCCAAGTGCCAGGGCACTCTTCGTATCTTCTGAGGCCGGTGCTGTCTACCTTGTCGAGCTATTTGGTGGCGACAAGCCGTTGCTTGGTTCCCGCAGCACAGAGCTGCCGTCTATTGTCGTGCAAATCAACACCCCGCTTGCTGTTTCGGATCCAGAAGTTGGACAGCCATCATGCCTTGCTCTGACATATGACGGCACTTCGATATTGTCCGGACACACCAAGGGCAAGATTCTACGGTGGAGTCTGGCCGAAAACGGCCATCCTACAGACGTTGCGAATCTAAATGCTTCTGTCACCAACCTGTGTTTCATACCTCCGCTATCAACTGAGCAACCAACAAAGACGGTATCCATTGTGAAACCAAACCAGAGCCTAAAGCGGTACAACTTTACGGCCCAGCTTACCACGGATCTAGGGGAGCATACAAAGCTTGATCAGCTGCTTGAGACCAACGGGTTCCCATCGGAAACTCTTGAGACAGCAATTTCATCTGTAACAAATCCACCAGAGGCTCAACAAGATGACGAACTTGCTAGACAGGACGCACAGTTTCGGGCCATCATAAACAGCTGCAACCTACTCCAAGACCCGATTAGTTAGACATCTGCCGCAAGCGCACACCCATACAACAGTTAGCTTCTCAAAATACTCTAATGTGTAATCTCCTGAGAGCAAGCATAAACCGTCCACAGTCGAACCTCGTTTCGGATTAGTTCATGTTGCTTCCCGTTCCTTTTCTCAGCCTCAACGCTCTAGCATGTCCTATGTTACAAGTTGTACAACTCACGTTGCTGGCCTCGTTCACTCTTCTCTTTCCAACCTGGTCCTCCAGAGAAGTATGTCAAAGCGTACAGCAGGTTGCACATGTGTCACAACTCACATTCTCTAGGAGAAGCATTCTCAACTTCACTTCCCTGTTTGGAGACTGAATTCGTGGTAGCTGCCATAACCCGCACTTGGAGTTGCATCTCACCGGTTCGGAGTAACGTGCATCTCATTGAAAAAGTTCTTGCGGCAAAGTGTGGCTGCATTTCAGTTTCGTTTCTTGCTTAACGCAAGGGATTCTCTAATGCAGATGATAAATGCTGTAGGCGCTAGTCTCGAATTCTCATGCAAGGGGTTCCGAGACTCTCTGCGAGTGTAACATCTGCCACTTCACTAGTAAAATCGTCACCCAGATCCGATAAACGGGCTTGTCGTTTAAATAGACTTGGCCATATCGGGAGGGACTTGCAGTCGTATTTGCTGGGGAAATGACACTACTCGATACTGACCCAGCTGAGGTTTTCTGATTGATCATAACATTATCGTCATCCAAATTGAAACTTTTTCGTTATATGCAACTGATGATGTTTTTGGCATTAGTTGATCCTTATTCCCTTGCATATGTCTTGATATCGTACCTCCCGACCGTCACGACGCGGAATAGTCCATCCGACAGAAACGGCTCCTAAGCCCGAGACAACACGCGCGAGAGAAGAGATCATCACTGCGGTTCTGTTTCCATGCTTGTATTCTGTGTTCTAGCCCATTTCTTGCAGTTACTCTCGGACATGATCAAGAACCCGCTGCAAGGAGACACGTTTTCAGCTTCAGGGTTCAAGACAGGTGATGGATGTGCCCGTAGGGATTGGATGCGCGGGATAGGAGTAGTTGCGGTGAGGCATTAGTGAAATGTGAGTTGGAATGATGTGGTTTTGCACGAATGGGTTTGCTTTTGAGGTTCTGAGTAGGTTCAGAGAGCATGTCGTGTGAGTATTGGATGAGGTAGACTGGAAGTCGTTTTCCAAGTTCCCTACATTCACAAGGAATTCACTGAATGACAGTTCAGCCTCAACTAGTATTGTTTTACTAGACACACAGGAGCCAAACCACTTGTTTCCTCCGTGTAGGAGACGTGACCCATGCTCGCATGTTGTCAAAAGTCAAAGGAAATGCCAATGCTCTAGGGTAGCTGAGAATCTCGAAATATACTAAAGTTGATCATATTTCCCTATCTGCATGCACTACATGTTGTTCAATATGTCAGACTATTGGCATACGTAACCACAATACAGTGTTCTCTGGTAAGCATATCACTTGTAAAGGTGATATCGACCAAAGTTTATTTTCTTATAGATATGGTAGTAGTTTTATCATAAATGCACGTCGTAATGATTGATAATACACCGATATGTACGGAGCATGATGCCGAACAGCAATGGCCTTCTAAGCACTGTGCTCGGCCCAAAAAAATGCTGAATCGATACAGTACGAATTACGATGGCGGAAAGGCCGGCCGGAGCGGCAAATTTCTCCGCGCCGACTAACACCGAGCTCGCAGCGTCAAATGTCTTGCATCATCGGATACTTCTAAGCCGTCGCGAATCTACAATCTAGTCGATTTCCCCAACCTGCAACATACACCAAATGTCTGTCGTTGGTACACTCAAAGGCGACATGCCGCAACAAGTCCGATCACTCGTGAGTCTTGCCCCTCATTGTGGCCCCGGAAATTTGCAGAGATCGCCGTGCACTCTTGATATCGACAATTGCTGATGGGGGTTTTGACCAGTACCGCCAATTATTACGGCAAGGCTCGCAGTTCGCTGCGTACAACTTCCGAGAGTATGCGAAGCGACGGACGAGAGATGCTTTCCGGGAGCATCAGGGCGAGCAGGATAGCCGAAAGGTGCAGGAGTTGGTCCAGCATGGGATCAAGGAGCTTCAAAGCTTGAAGGTGTGTGATAACGATATTGTCAAGAAGGGGAAGTGCTGACAAGGAGTAGCGCCAAACGGTCATCAGTCAGTTCTACCAACTCGACCGGTTAGTTGTTGAGGGAGGAATCTCGGTAAGCCAGACCCATTGAGGTCACATATCTAGCATACTGACTTTGCAACAGGGCAAGCAGACGGGCAACAATCAAGAGATTTTGAGGCAGAAGGAGCAGGGGTATGTAAAAAATGTTACTATCGCCACCAGTCATCACTGACAATTGACGCAGTTACGACTAAACGACTTGACCATAACGATCTCGAAACGACTGGATAAAGGATAAAAGAGACAACTCGTGTGTACAGTAGCATGGTTACGGGGATAAATGTATATGTATCGGATACCACAAAGGTTCAAAGGCGTCAGCGAGCCCCGCGGGTGTCTCGAGGTACTGGAGAATGGGCACTGCGGCTCGAATACTAGATGGCGAATCTCAATTCTGATTCTATTTGGCTCTCAATATTTAGTTTCTGTGTCAAATGCTGTTGGGCTGCATGTCTCCAGGCGTTTTACTATCAAAGCTTTGGTATCATCATCCATTGAAATTTCTTGCCAAAACTTCAAACCTGACGGTGTAAATGGAGTTTGTGTCAATTAGAGGCTGTTCGTCTCCCTAAGTATAATATATTTGTCATTATTCATGTTTTAATTTATACCTCAATGACCATCATCTTGAATTCTTTTGGATGTTAGATTACGTCAGCGGGTGTCACCAATTTCAATTGGCCAACTGACAACCCTCAACAGCCCATCGCGACTCGCGACTCAGCCTCGTAAACCAAGCTGGAAGGGCGACGTTATTACGAGACCACAGCGCAACTCAATCGGCGTTAAAATAAAGTTGTATATCATCGCTATAGTATCATAAGAGTCGCCGCACTATCAGTCAGCCGCGATGGCGCCAGGAGTGAGTGAATCACTGCGTTCCTTGTGCAACTATCGACTAATTCGTATAGACGCGACGCGCCAACAGATCAGGATATGCCGAGCACGATGACTTCGAAGGTACGAAATAACCGATCGCATGCTATGACGCGTACTAATTAACCAAAGGTCTTCCCGTGCGACAATGGCGACAAGAATGGATAAATGTTGCGCCGCCGCAACAGCAGGAACAGACTCAGCAGAATGATATCTGGTCGATCGATTTACCTCACGGCATGCCGAAAGACTCGCATCTACTGCCAGCCCACAGCCAGGAACTTCTGGCGGCTGCGCGATCCGGAAGACTATATAAGAGACCTGCGCCAGCTGAGGAGGAAGAGGTCGATGCTGATGCAGCTCCCGAGAAGCCAGAGAAGAAGGAAGAGGATACAAGCGCTCGAGGTTTCAGCGTGAAAGTATGGAAGCAGTTGCCTCGTAATATCGATACACCTGGTACATCACATCTCGCGAAACGACAGAAGAACACCGTAACGATCGCCAGTCGGACAGTGGAAGAGAAGGTTCAAGGACCGACAGTTACCAGGGCGACTGTCAGGAGAATCGACGCCGCCGGAAACCCATATACAGAAGAGGTTACGCTATCTGATGGTCAACAAGTTCAGGGCGAAATCGTTTCGACACGGATTGAACAAGCTCCTGTTCCTGGCTCTGAACCACTTGCTACGACGCCTGTTCCTAACCGACGAAGGCCGCCACCACCGAAGAGAAAGGCCAAGGCTGGTCCTGGTCGAGGAAAGAAGAAGATCAAAAACCCTCCTCCCGAGGCTGGTGCTCCTGCGGCGGCGCCTGTTCCTGGAGCAGATGGTGCCGCATCCGCTGTTCCAATCAAGCCCGAGAACCCTGCAGAAGCTGTACGTTGGAACCTGTGGATGTGCTGTTCTCCATCGCTAATATTTAATAGGCCATTAAGCAAGAGCGTGAAGACTCTGCTAATCAGGATAGTCCAATGCCGGATGTAGATGACGACGATGACGATGACGATGGGGATGATGACGAAGGCGACGAGGGTGAAGAGGGAGAGGCAACACCAGCTGCGGAGAGTCAAGCAAATGGTGAAAACAACAAGTCACAAGATCACGAGATGACAGACGCGGCTCCCACAACAGCTACTGAAGCAGCGCCCGTTCCACCCCCTGCGCCAGAACCAGCACCAGCAACTCTCCCAGCTCCTCTTGAAAACGACGAGCCTGATACTTTTATGCAAACCGACTCCTCTGCGCCTGTGCCTGTGCCACCGAATCCTATGGGTCTGGCACCTCCAACCACTCTCACACCTGGTGGATCCAGACTCGAAGGCAGCCCCTTAGACGTGGTATGCTCACTACA
>NC_030986.1:5378855-5449788 GCF_000149955.1 Fusarium oxysporum f. sp. lycopersici 4287
GCCTGAGCTGACTGAGGAGACCTCGCACGGGCATCGCTGGAGCCAGCCGCCAAGGATGATGAACCGCAGGCTTCAGCGGAGGAACACCTTCTGAAGGCGGCTATAGATGCTCCTTTTGGGCCAGGACCACAACTGGCAGTCGCATCTGCAGTTGAACCTGCGGATTCGACCATAGCCGAGCCTCCGTCTACAATTGTCGGAGAGGCTCCTGAGGTTGCGACTGATCGCGATGTTCCCATGTTGGAGCCGACCGACAGCGAAGCACTATTACCTCCTCCACCTGAAGAGGTTGGTAATATTGCGACCACGCCTCCTGGAAGCTCTGGAGAGCTTGGTGCTTCTGGCCCCGGCAGTGAAGTCAAGCCTCCAACAGATATTCAGGCTGGCGAGGAGGCAGTCTCACAGCGGCCGCCTTTGATAACAACTGAGACTGGTTTGACAGAGGATAGCATCAAACCTGATGATTCAGCCTCTATCACTGCTCCTATCTCTGATATCACAGATGTCCCAGCAGTGGCTCCGTCAGTCGTTGATCCTCCACCTGAGCCGCCCGCTGAAACCACTGTGCAAGATACCACCATGGAAGAGGCTGCTCAAGAGGCTGCTCAAGAGCCTGCCCCAGAGGAGACCAAGGAGCCTACTCCCCCTCATCTTGAGATTAAGGAAGAGTCTGCTCTTCCTGCAGTTGAAGAAATTCTTCGCGAGGAATCGCCTAATTTGCTTTCCAGCTTGATGGATAAACTTGATGAGCAGCACGCAGAGATTGAAAGTATGAAGCAAAAAGCATCTGCTGAACCGGCACCCGAATCGGTGCCGGAGCCTGTTGCCGAGGTGCCTGCAGAGGCTGTTATCGAGCCAGCTGTGGAACCCGTCTCTGAGCCCATGTCCGAGCTAATTGCTGAGCCTGCTGCTGAGCCCGTCCCTGAAACTGCTGCGGACCCTATCACTGAGACGGCTCCTGAATCTACTACTGAACATCCTGCGGAAACACTGGCAGACCCCGTTGCGGAGCCAGCCACAGAGCCGGCGGCTGATGTTCCTCCTGAATCAGCATTAATACCCGAGGCGCCAGCTGAACCAGCTGATGAGCCCATGGTTACTGAGGAAGTTAAGACTGAAGAGGTAAAGACCGAGGAGCCTGCTGTTGAGCCTCCTATTGTTGAGACCCCTGCTATCGATGGCCCTGCAGTTTCTGAACCCTCAGTGGCGGAAGGACAGCAAACACAACAAGAACCAAAGCAAGACTAGAACGTTTTGCATGGGTCGAGTAATATGCTGGTTGAAAGGGATCAAAGAGGTTTTGGAAGAGCCAACGGCCATATAATTGGTCAGGCAGAAAGAGCTGGAGATTGTATAGTATGTAGGGGACTCGATAGTTCTAATGAATTTACGGACAACAGGCAATAAAGCATATGGTTCATATATGCATATCAGTATAGCACTTTTTTTATGGCTCGATTTCTCATTGTTTCAACTCGAGTTACTAAACCAATTCGATTTGCGCCTCTCCCCCCGAAGTACTACTGCTGCGAACCTCCACAGCCTTCATCTTCGTTTGCTGAGGCATCGCATAGCGACCATGCATGCGGAACCCTCGTGCATGTGCATTACTGAGTCCCAATAGCGCGGCGCTTGTAAGCAATAACCCAATAAGCACAATCGCTCCCGCTTGTGTCATATTTCCTCCCAGTGCAGCAGACATGTACACCATCAATTTAGCCGCTGCTTCAAGATAACCCTCCAGACTTGACTGCGTACGCAGCCAAGCATGAGTAACAAGAGCCTGTAAGTCTGCATCTGGACCACGTAGACGCACGCTGTGTCCTCCGCCAAGATCGACGGTGTATTCTGTCATGGTAAGACTCTTGGGGGAAGGTTCCGAGTGTGTCATGCGCTGCTTTATGGCCCAGATGTTGAGGATGCGAGAACTGATGAGAGTGAGGAGAATTGCGAGACCCCACCAGTCTTCGAATATGACCATCAAGGCTATAGAAGTTGATGTTATGAGGGGACTGGCAAGGTAGAGGAGGTGACTAAGCCAGTCGACATCGGACAGTGATGCCCAGTCTTCATGATCCTCATCGTCGTCTTCTTCATCTGAGATTCTGGGTTTTCTGATGACCTTCCCAACGATTTTGACTACATCCCATGGCGTGTCCAGCCCAACATCCAGTGTGATGATGTTCTCAGCGCCATCTTTGACAAGGCTCTTGAGATAACTGGCCGTCATAGTGTTCTTCACGGCATACTGCATCTGGTCGAGTGTCTGAGTAGACAGTGCTATCAACCCGATTGGTGCTTCACGTTCGAGGTCATCGCATGCTTGTTGGTAATGCAAACCAGGGGCAAGGACCAGGGAGTCGATCCATGAGGCACCACCGGTAAGGGCAGTGCGACGGGAGATTGTTCGAAGGTCTGCGAGGACAAGAAGGCCACTGGCTGATAGAGTTATGTTGGGTAGAGGAGTTGTAGACCATGAAGGAATTAGGGATCTTGGCTACTGTTTGTAAGTCAGTGCGAAGACACTGGGATGTAAGACAGACCTCCATTGTGTATACCATTCGCTGAGTCTCGATCATCAAAAGCATTATATCGAACCAAGTATTGATAGTCCTTATTTGTTAATTTTACTTCCCCTCGGGGATTTAATATACATCCAGTCCCCAAGGCCTGCCGTCTGCACGCGGATATATCAATGATCGCATCTCTCGGTTTATATCCGCATGACAACTACATGAGAACGCATCGAAAGACATGACTGCAGTATGAAACAAAGAAACTACCGAGACAGTCTTGGTGGGCTTGACTTTTGGTCCGAAGGTTGGAAATAGTAACAGTAATAGAGTGTGGTTTTGAGACATGAGGTTGTGTGAGTGGCACGGGATCTATACACGCGCGGGGCGGTCTCATGATAGGAGCTCGCGTGCAAACTTACCAAGACTGTTTGGTTCAATAGCTATAATTCGTTGCAAGTTTCAAAACTCGAAATAATATCTTAAGAAGCTTAAATACGATTCTACAATATTTAGATATTTGTAAATGTTGAGCTGGGATTTGGCTATAGGGGTCTTAGCGCCTGCTTGAGAATTTCTAGAACTCGCTTTCAAGATACATTTTGGCTTTACTCAACAACCAAGATTATTAAAAAGCCGTAGCTTATTGTTCTAGACTATATAAGTAAGAATAAACATGAAATCCAAAAACAAATAAATTTATCGCTTTTCGTAATGTTCCGCCGTGATGGTATTCACATCGGGAGATTACTTACCCTAAGCTCACTAGATGACTAATCATTGCGCAACGAACAGATAAGCTAGCCGTCATGATGCAAGCAGCTCTGAAGCTCCCAAGCGTGAAGCCGCACAACATCCTCAACCACAATCATGCGGCTCTCACTCCAACCATTGCTCCTCCTGGGGCTTTCGGCCCTCGGCGCCGCAGTCTTCCAAGATGAGGTCGGCGAGATCGATTTCCACCACGCGCTCCTCGGCGTCCCCCAAGTCGAAACCACCTTCTTCCATCGCCCACGAAAGCAAGATAAGGCAAGCCTCCTTTACACACTCAGCGACGTTGGTCTCATCGGCGCCGTCAACCCCAGCAATGGCCAGGTTGTTTGGCGCCAGCAGATTGCGGACGATATCACCAATGGCGGTGGTTTCTTGCGCGCTGCTGAGGGTGAGCATTGGGTTGCTGCGGCGTATGGATCGCGAGTTCAGGCGTGGGATGCGCTAACGGGACGTAATGTGTGGCATAACGAGTTTAAGGGCGAGGTTAAGGATCTTGAGATTCTAGAGCTTACTGAGAGCTCGAGAAAGGATGTTCTGGTTCTGTATGACGAGGATGGCACCACGGTTCTACGACGTATACACGGTACTGTGGGAAATGTCATCTGGGAGTTCCGCGAGGTTGCCAAGAACATCCCTCTTCAGGTCTCGACCGACATCTCCAAGATCTACGTCATCAGCCTTCATGGATCGCCGGCATCCTACAGCCTCAAGGTTACTGCGCTCGATACCCTTACAGGAGGACGACTGGACGACTTTGCTATTGGCACTAAGGGTGACGTCCATGGACCCAAGGACGTCATGTTTGTTGGAGGCAACTCAGCCGCCCCTATCCTCGCATGGGCTGACAGCACCCTCACCAAGCTCAAGGTCAATGTCTTGGGAAGCAAGACGACTCAGGAGCTCAAGCTGCCTTCCGACGCTGTCGCCGTTACTATTCACGCGCCTCACCTTGTTCAGTCGCTGCCTCATTTCCTCGTTCACACCCGAACCAAGACCGGAAACAAGGCCGAGGTCTATCATACCGACTTGAAGAGCAACCAGGTTACTAAGGCCTACGAACTTCCTCACCTTTCTGGCCCTGGTGCCTTTTCCACCAGCTCTGACGGAGCCAACGTTTACTTCGCCCGCGTCACTGAGGATGAGACTCTCGTTGTCTCATCTGAGTCTCACGCTGTTCTGGCCCGATGGCCCTTCAAGCCCGCTGGCGATATCGAGGCTGTTCACGCTGTTGCTGAGGTCCTCAAGAAGCCTGGCACTGAAGGCTTTGCTATCCGAGCTGCTGCTGTCACCAAGTCCGATGACTGGGTTCTTGTCCGTAACGGCGAGATTGACTGGAAGCGACCTGAGGGTCTGACCGGCGCTGTTGCTGCTGTTTGGGCTGACATTCCTGGTACTGAGAACCTCGCCAAGGTCCTTGAGGAGGAGGCTCACACCAACCCTCTCTCGGCCTACATTCACCGTGTTACACGACATATCGACGACCTTCAATACCTTCCTGACTACCTTGCATCTCTCCCTCAACAAATCATCACTAGCATCTTCGGTGGCGAGCCCGCTACTAAGAAGGAGGGCCTGCACCGAGACACTTTTGGCTTCAACAAGCTTATTGTGCTTGCGACTCGCCGTGGTCGCGTGTATGGTCTTAGCACTGAGCACAAGGGTCAAGTCATCTGGTCCAAGTCTGTACTTCCCCAACTTCCTGGCGAGTCCCTTGAAATCAAGGGTATCTATGCCAAGGATGAGGGTGTCGTCACTCTGCGTGGCGCCAAGGGCGAGTATGTCGCCATCAAGAGCGACACTGGCGATGTAGTCGAGGTGATGCCCGCCGGTTCGCTTCCCCGTGTTTCCAGCACAGTCGTTGTCGACAGCCCTGCTGGCAAGTGGTTGCTTCCTGTTGGTGCCAACGGAGAGATTGGACCTGTTCCCGCCGGTTTCACTCCTAGCGAGACCGTCGTTGTCCGTGGTGAGGGAGAGACTCTTAAGGGTGTCAAGTTTGTTGAGGAGAACAACAAGGTCACTGAGCAAGAAGTCTGGCAGTTGCAGCTCTTCCGTGGCCAGAAGATCGTGGAGATTGCTAAGCATGCTGCTCACGACCCTGTCGCCTCTATTGGTCGTGTCCTGGCTGATCGTCGTGTCAGCTACAAGTACCTCAACCCTAACACAATCGTTGTGGCTGCTATCGACGACGCTAAGTCGTCTCTGTCTGTTCAGCTACTCGACACTGTCTCAGGTCAGGTTCTGGCTGCCCAGTCCTATGCTGGTGTCGACGCTACCAAGCCTATCTCTTGTGCCATGGCTGAGAATTGGTACACCTGCACTTTCTTTGGCCGATACACCCTTGAGGATGGCACCAAGCGATCTATCCAAGGCTACCAGATTGTCATCGTTGACCTCTACGAGTCTTCTTCTCCCAACGACCGTGGCCCTCTTGGTGACGCTGTCAACTTTTCGTCTCTCAAGCCCGTTGACACACCAACTGGACCTGCTCTGCCTTGGGTCGAGGAGCAGGCTTATGTTTTGTCTCAGCCACTCGACAAGCTGTCGGTTACACAAACACGACAAGGCATTTCAAACCGACAGGTTCTTGGCTACCTGCCTGAAGCCCACTCCATCGCCGGTCTGGCTCGCCAGGTTCTGGACGCCCGACGCCCTGTTGGCCGTGACTCAACCCCAGCTGAGAAGGAAGCTGAAGGTCTCATCCAATACACTCCCAGCATCGAGATTGACCCTCGGTCAGTCATCTCTCACCAGCGAAATGTGGTGGGTGTCAAGGACATTCTCACAGCACCAGTCATTGTGGAGAGCACAAGTCTGGTTGTAGCTTACGGCGTGGATGTCTTCGGAACACGCGTCGCACCCAGCGGTGTATTTGATATTCTTGGAAACGGCTTCAACAAGGTGACACTTGTTTTGACCGTTGTTTCGCTGCTGGGCGGCGTACTTTTCCTCTCACCGATGGTAAGCAAACCCACAATCGCATCGCATTATGATGACATATGGCTAACAAAGTTCTAGGTAAGGAGGAAACAGATCAACAGGACTTGGGAGGGCTGAAGGGGATGAAACAAAGAGAGGGTATGTCATATCTGGAGCTAATTACTAGACCCGGCCGACGGTCAGGCCAATGGGGGGAGAATATTTGGTTATGAGCTGTAAATGGAAACAAAGTATCTACCGATCCACGTCATACCGGTGATTTTTAACGATTGTTTCCGTTGACAGATGGAGGTGGCTAGTCTAAAGGTGTCAGCCTCACAATGTAACGATCCAAATGAGATGCTACAATTCGGAAAGCCCCGTGCTATATCTGTCAGCTTAAACGGCCGAGATCGGGATCCCCGCGAGTCCCGGTAGGTGGAGCATTGCCGGGCTTGGCGCCACGGCGTCGTCGGGACTGAAAGGCAGGGACGCAGGAGCCGACAGGCCGGGCATCCAGTATACCGTGAAAATTGGTGGTTTCCAGTGATTGGTGAACTGTAAGCACATGGATTCCCCTGCTTTGTTCCTCGTATCACTGCCTGCATTTAGACATATACTTGCTCTGCATATGTTTCGTATAACATGATTATTCTCACTCAAGTCTAGGACTTTGAGCTGACGGTGGGGAGATTGGGGAAAGTATTTGCATATACGGGTTACTCAAAGCACTTTTGACATTCTCATACCAAGCGAATCAGTATTATCCCTTGGTATACAGCTCGTTGAGAATGGATCACGAGGCTGAACGTGCGACCACATCAACGAGCATCTATTCTTGTTTTCCAATCACATTTATGAGCAAACCGTCACAAACGTAATTAATTCCTCCGGACCCTCGGGAAACACGAGAAGAGGCTTTTGGGGACGAATAAGCAGTGGGCAGTTGGGCTTTTGCTTTTTGCGGGGTAACGAGATGGAGGTTGCTTCGGGATTTATTTTTAGGAGAAGTGATTCTGGTTGGATGGGCGCTGGATATTGACTGTTTTGGTGTTGTATTATGTCAGTTCATGATATTTTATTGTGAGGTTATTGTGTATCATATCATGACCTCTACACGGTATCATACCATGCTGTTGATGATATACAGACGTAGAATTAGTACTGCATTTAACACTGTATCATGGTGAAAAATATCTGTAACACCACATTTGTAGGGCTGGCAGCTCAGATCGTGTGACTGTCTAGTGATGCTGTGTAAGTGGCTTGTCCAGAAGCGAGTCCGATATGCCACTCCCGGCTTAGCTCCCTTGACAAGTTAACGTTGCCATTTGACAGAAGCTATTCTCGTCTAGTACGAACGAGCTAGAATAATGGAAGTCAAGAGACACTGGCTACCTTGTACATCGTCACATTCTGGAGTAAGCCTCGTATAGCAAGACACCAAGACGATCTCCTGCCTCTCCACGGGGAAAAGGACTACCAAAATAGCATGGATCTAGGACTGAGGCCGGGCATGGCCTCCACCGTCAGCTCGTGTAAGTCAAGTCAAACCCATCAAGCAAGAATAGAAACATCACACCGAAAGAGACGAAGCTTCATACCCAAGATATCAGGTATATAAACTCCCCTTCCTGACCTCCAGATCCCAAACTTTCTTCTTCACCCTCATCAACTCAAACACCTTCTACTCTCGCTACCAAAGAAAACACTCTCGCTCTACTACTTTCTTCTTTTTCAAGAAAACAAGAAACTCCAACCGCAAACATGAAGTTCGCCATCACCCTCGCTGCTCTCGCCTCCCTGGCTGCTGCCACTCCCCTCGATGCTTCCACCAGCAGCTGCAAGCCTGGAACTTACTCCTGCACCCCTGACAAGACTGGCTGGCAGGTCTGCGACGTCAACCACAAGTATGTTGTAAGTCATCACCGCCCCTTCTTCTATATGTGGGACAAAGTTACTGACCTTTCGTCAAAGGCTGCCGGTGTCTGTCCCCCCGGGACCTCTTGCGTCTTCTACAAGAAGAGCGCTAGCCCCTACTGTGTCCCTCCTGGATTCAAGTTCCCCCAGGCTTAAGTGGTCTTCTGGACTATGACATGATAGCTATGGGAGTCACTGATTCTTGAGACTCTCGACAATATCGTCTATCTTGGTCTGATACTGGCTTTTGAGATTGGGCTTGGATTGGGATTGAACTTGTGCATTTGGTCTTCTCTTGTTTCATGCCTTGCATGAGGTCCTTTCTTTAGAACATTTACATTAGATATGGAACATAGCTGGTTGGGTATACATACATATATAGGCACTTAACATGCAACTTCAATCTACTGCATTGCCCTTGACCTTTGCTGACCGTCGCTGTTACTTGGATAAGATAACCATGATAGCACATGCCTCAGGGAGCAACAAAACTTCTGACCCTCAAGTTAGGTACGAAAAAGAGTCCAAGGGTCTACCAAGTCTATACCAAGTTTACTTACATATCTTGATCATTTAGAAAAGAGGTTCTAGGTTTTCTTGCCTCCCCTTGACATGATTGGGGCTTGGACGTCAGGATCGTGTATATGACTATATTCAATCTAATTTCAATGATGACCAATAAGGTATGCTCCAACTATGCTATCCCGAATGTCAAAACTCCATGGGGCATCCCAATTCCTCTATGTACACAATAATCTAGCAGTCACCCTGCCAGTTCTTGCTGATCCACTGCGCCATATGGTAGGTGAAGGTACCATCAATGTATCGCTGAACATCAGCATCACTGTAATCACCTGCGCCTGCAAATTTCAGGGCTGGGATGATCCAGGGCTGGATAAAGTCAAGGAACACAAAGTCAACTGTCTCGGGATCGCCCTTCGCAGGCATATTGATCTCAGCTTGGATACAGTTGGGCTGCTCGTAAAACTTGACAGGCTCATGGATAGTGTCATCGCCATCAGTGCCAATGTCATCCTTGGTAGTGTATCCGGAGGTCAGGTCAGGCTTGTCAAGGAAACTCCTGAGCTCAAGACGCTTCTCGTCCTCATCCTCCTTATTAGCCTCAAACATAGCCTTCATGGCTGGAGCTGGGAATGCCTGCTCAGGTATAGCCAGGAACCTAACATCAGCACCATTCTCTGCCAAGATCCTTCCGGCGCTGTTCAGGAGATCAATAACTTTGGAAGCAGCCTTGTACGGAACATCAGGGATGTAGCTGAAGCCACTGGTAAAGGGGCTCACAGCATATGTGCTGTCCCGTGTGAAGCCACCCTTGAAGATGTCGAATCGAATACCGCCGGTGTTGAAGATGGCTAGCCGAGCTTTGTCCTTGCGATCCTTGCGAGTAATGATATCAGGTAAAAGTTGATTGGAGATCCAATAGTAAATGCTATCCTCATCGGTGTGCTTGGTTCGTGTCATCCAAAGTGTCTTCGGCGCACAACCAAACTTGTAGTCAAGCTGAAGTGCCTTGCGAGCACGAGTGATCATCTGAGTGACTCTCTTGCCATCTGCAGTGGGGAAAGTAGACTGATTCAGGCCGGTATGGTAGTGTAGTCCGTAGAGGTTGTTGTCGATGTATCGTCGAGTAAAGGTTGGTGAAGCAGCTGCCTCAACTTCCTTGGTGCTACCCTTGCTGATACCATCAATGGACATCCAACCAATTGTCTCAAAGTATCGCCCACTGGCTATGGCGAAAGCCTTGGAGTCGTACTGAACAGTATCGCGGACGTGGGCATGACCGCCGAAGAAGGCAATGGGGATATGCCAGTTCTGTTTTCGAATGGCGGTAAAGATGACCTTGAATTCCTCCATGCGAAGGCCAACATGACCAATGACAACAAAGAGATCCGGCTTCTCTCTGATCGCTTCCTGAAACCAATCTTCCTTGATTGTATCTTCCACAGGCTGGACAACAGTGTTGTTGGCATTTCCTGTAAAGTCGAAAAGGAAGCCAAAAGCAACGATTTCGAAACCCTGGTTCTTTGTCTTGAACTTTTTGTAACGCTGGGCTTGGGGAACACGATCGCCTGTCTTGAAATCGATGTAGTCGAGGTTGGAAGCAAGATATTTGCCCCTGTAATTAGGAACGGTGGTGTTGTGTTCCATATCAGCCGAGTAGGCCTTGTAAAGTTCGTGATTGCCAGTGCAGAGAATGTCGACGTCGGCTTCGGCGTAGATATCGTACTGGAAAAGGCCCTTGGGGCTTGATGCATCGTAGAGGCCATTGCCTTCGATGCGATCTCCGGTGTCGATGACTAGAAGGTCGCTTCCTTGTTCATCGGCTTGCTTGCGCATATGCTTGGTGAAAGAGATATAATCACCCCAGTCGGCAGAGTATTGGGGCCTGAAATGTTAGTTGCACCCCGAGAAAGAGATTGGGTAGCACATACTCCTGAAAGTGACCGCCAATCCAGCCATGAGTATCAGTTGTGTGGATAAAGTTGAGCTGACCCCAAGTGAGATCCCTCATGGGACCTGGGATAGGCGCGATAGCTCCCGGTTGGGACGCACAAGCTACAGCGACCAGCGCTGAACCAGCAGCGAGTGTTTTACTCCTGAGAATCATAGTGGCGTTATGCAACAAGTCAGAGACTGATTGTGGTTGAACAAGAAAGTGAAACCGCCTTGTTTTGATGGATGAAGAAGAATGAAGCGGCCGAGTTCGGCTCGAATGGATGAGGCATGATAAGGTCGGCGCATGGTAGAATGACGTTGGAGGGGACCCTGAGGGACAACAAGGCCCCGAGTGCCGTGATTGGTTGATACCGTTGGCATGGAAGCTTATCAGCGAATGGGAAGCGTTGAAGGTCTCCCCGCAAGGGGTCACGACCAGTCGATAGCGCACATCAGCGGGTCCGCTGCCTGGGCCACGAGGACGCGCATTCTATTGTGTTAGGTGCTGAGGCTTCAACCCGTGACATGAGTTTCAGCTGGTGCCATGAGGGAATGCCTGAGGACACAGTCTAAGGGTCCTTCTCATGTCTCAATTTCGTCCATTTGAGTCAGATTAGAGCTAGAACAACGTGGGAGCGAATTTGGACACCCATTACTGAGCTCATCTTAGTCCTCCCCTGTAGAGCCAGGCAATGCTAGAAACCCCAGCGAACAACTCCCGTCTACCAGAAGAGGCTATAACTGGGCGGTCCCCCTTGGCCTCATCCTCAGCTTGTTGGTTCACTTACACCGGAAGATCTGGCTGTAATTCGCACATCATTATCGACAACTCAAAGCTAAATAGTCTCCGAATCTGGTATAATAGCGCGAGGCCAAGCTTCCATTTAACACTGCACCATACGATAGGCCGGATGTTTCTTACAGTGGATCTTTGCACACCGGTACGAAATACGAGATGCGCCGGAGGCCCCACCACCGGCCGCTGTGCCTCCCGGTTGCCGGTATAAGTTGACGGTTCAAAGATGGAGTCTCAGTGTAATCTGTAGCTTAACTTATAAAGCACACATCTCTACATCTTTGATCTCTTTTTGAATGTTGATACTTGGGGACTCTGACCCTAGATTTGTTTGATGTGGATCCATTCGACCGTCTGAAGTCTAGTCGTGTCAGCATATCGGACATCGGAGCATCTGCATGTCCCGGCCAGACCAAGGCAAATGCATCACCGAAAACTTTGACTTCTTCATAGCCCTTGGGCACGAGAAAAGGATTAGCTATAGAGAGATATGTCGAATACTGATCCTTCGGGGTCTTCGTCGACAAATTCTGGTAAACCCGCCCACCAAGCTGCCTAAGGCACGCATCAACAACTAAAAGCGTCTCACTAACACGCTACAGGGAAGCTGAGTGCGGCCAACATATCACAAAAGCTCAACATAAACTCAGAAAAGGACTGTTTTGATCTCCTGTTTCAAGAGATTACAGCTTTGCCAGAGCGTGAACCATTGGCACCAAGCTCAGTACCTTCGATGGCTTCTCAACTGTCACTCCTATCGCGTATGTCATTCTTATGCCAAGGTTCCAGAATCATGATATAGCTGACAAGAATTAGAGAGAAGTTCAGCAACAGATAGTACAACAAGAACCAATGTCTGGATAGCAAAGACCGTACGGGCAGCCATGTCTGATGCCATTTCCAAGCCATAAACATCAGCAGGGACCAAGACGATCGACTTGTCGATATCTACAGTGCAGTTTGTTGGTTAGTTGAAAAGGTGTGGCTTCATGCTAGTATCAACCACGAAAGATCTCGACAGAACAACTTGGTTGCAGCAATTGCTTCACTGGTCAGGGAATTTCAGCTTGGCCGCCGCTTTACCAGCGCGCACGGATAACACCCTGCGGCTCGTTCCGCATAACTTTAATGGACTGCATATTGAGTGAATCGCAAGCACTGATTTCACTGTCAAATGTCAATGGAAAGGGAACATGGTTATAATTGTTATTTAGAATATGACCAAGACAAAAGAAATGATTCGATACCGAGTCGATGAAATAGTTTCGGCCAATTTGTCTTGTCTACCCCCACGTGGTTACCCACCATCCTCACCTCATCTCATTCCCGTCTCCAACCACAAGGACAAGCCTAGCCTTTTTATGACCCTCCTTCAGGTCAGCTCTATAACGCCACAACAACCTTGATTATGGCCGAAAATCGACAATTCAGTTCTATTGCTCTCAAACTTTCAATATATTTCTTTCCTTACACATCTAGAACTTGTCAACAGGTACGATGCATGATGTGCCTTTCTTCACATGTTCCTCCATCTGCTGCACCCTTCTGTAAGCACTGTAACATCCCCTGCAAAAGGAGCTTTGACCCCCCGGCAGCCGCCGTCCCCCCCACCGAACAAGACGCCACTGGGAGCTCAATCGAGGACCTTTGTCCCGACCAAGTTTAGCGGGTGTTCTTGGCTCCCGATAAATCGTGGATCCCGGTGGAAGGCTGATCCAATAACGAGAGCTAGAAGTCGGTTTAGTGAAAAAAAGAAAGGGAAAAAATTGCAGATGATCGAAGAATAAAAGGACCTGGACCTCTCGAGTCTCTCTAGCTCTTCTTCTGTTTCGCTGTTCCAAAAGATCATCGCTGTTTTAACGGTGTCTCCGTGCCGATCAACCACTCGCCTCCAGAGCAAGACATTCTTGCGCACTCAAATACCCCCACGATATCTTTTGCGACTTCATATGTTGACCTCTGTTAACTCGGCCTTCTTCAACAAATACACACCGGCACATTGGTACATGTGCCGTGTCAGTTCTTGAGAACATCAGCGAGCGACTTTGAGTCTTTGCGCTTGCTGCACCAGGAGACGATAGAAAGACTTCATCTGAAGAGAATTATTCATCTTACTCAGTGATTTATTACTTTGCGATAGGTTTACGAGGTATGTTGCGACACCAGCGCAATTGAATGCGCTACCAGCAATTCAGAACGCGATCGCTAACTGAAGATAGATATTTATACGATACCCCTCGAATAAACCTTCCATCATGTCGGCCACTCAACCCATCGCCGTCAACACCCCCGAGAACCCCTCTGAGGGCGACTCCAAGGGTCCAACCGCCAATGCTACCCAGGCCTTCATCGCCACGAACGAAGATGCCGCCGTCAGCCAGGGCATCCACACGCTCGAGGTCAAGTCCGTCCACTGGTACAGCTACCTGACCACCGTCGACTTCTGGATCGTCCTTGCGCTGGGCCAAGTTCTCGCGCTGTGCATCACGGCCACCAACACCTTCACCAGCTTCCTCGCCAACGCGGGCACCAACATCCCCGCATTCCAGACCGTCTTCAACTACATCCTCATGTTCCTCATTTACACGCCTATCTTTCTGTGGAAGGATGGTATTAAGGGCTGGTGGCGCGTTGGCGTGAAGGATGGGTGGAAGTACCTCATCATGGCGTTTTTGGACGTTGAGGGAAACTACTTTACGGTTTTGGCGTACCGGTACACGAACGTCTTGTCGGCGCAGCTCATTAACTTTTGGGCTATTGTCTGCGTTGTTGTCATCTCGTTCTTCCTCCTCAAGGTTCGGTACAGAATCTTTCAGATCATTGGTATTGTGGTCTGCTGTGGTGGTATGGGTATTCTCATCGCCAGTGATCACATCAGCGGTACCAATGGCGGCAGCGGTCTTGATATGGTCAAGGGTGATTTGTTCGCTCTGCTCGGTGCCACTCTCTACGGTACTACCAATGTATTCGAGGAGTGGCTTGTGTCCAGGGCTCACTTGTACCACGTCCTGTCATTCCTGGGCCTGTTTGGTATGTGCATCAACGGTGTCCAGGCTGCCATCTTTGACCGAAACTCTTTCGATAACGCAACCTGGAACGGTAAGGTTATCGGCTGGATCATCGGCTACACTCTGTGCCTGAACATCTTCTACATCCTCGTACCCGTCATGCTTCGCATGGGAAGTGCGGCTTTCCTCAACATCTCTTTGTTGACTGCCAACTTCTGGGGTGTCATCATTGGTATCCGGGTCTTTGGCTACACCATTCACTTCCTGTACCCCATTGCTTTTGTTCTTATCATCATTGGTCAGCTTGTCTACTTTGTCACTGGTAGCATGCTGAGTGATTCTAAGAAGCCTTGGTTGGGTGATAACCAGGAGGATGGTGTTTTGGGTTTCGGAACTGCCAAGCTCAAGGCTCTCAACGCTGCGCGTAAGGCTCAGATGGAGGCTGAGGCTGGGCAGCAAGATACCTACCGTTGAGTTGAAGTGTGTTTTGGATAGGAAGTGTCGAATCTGGGATTGCCTTCTTGGATAGAAACCCTGTCCTCTGGGAGCAAGAAAACTTTTGACATTAAGCTTGGGTGCTAAAATTAACTTGTCTAAAGACTTGATACAGTATACTAAACTTGACTAAGTCTTTTCATCACTTAGAAAAGAGGGCTTGAGTTTTCTGGCCTCCCTATGCCTGTATACCTAGGTGGCTGAATGGTAGAGTTGGAAGATCATGGTTGTAGTTGAAAGATAAAAAGTTTACATGAAATAATACATAATTTTATCTAAACCCTCTGAAGCCCCAGAGTTTATCATGCGTCTCTTTGTCCATCGCCGTTTTTTCCTGTGTCTGCCTGTCCTTTCATACTCTTTCCACAGGCAATGACCAATGCCTTCGAAAGCAAATTGTCACAGGCCAAATTCTCGTCGTCAAAATGTTAAGATTGGAGAGCAGCCAGACGAACACCGTCAATCGCTTTCTCTATCTCCTTCAACACTGGCATCAGTCTTCCTTGAATGGTACAGGGGTGTTCCTCCTCGTCGTCATCTTTCTCATAGGGTTGGTCAAGATCATTGTGCGGCGACATTGGGGTACGGAAGCGGCTGATCCTACGTAATATCTTGTGTAAGCTGTGCCCATCAAAGGGAGCAACGAGAGGCGGATCCAGGTTCGTAATCGTATGCCGTTCTCGCACCAATATACCGAGCACGATGGCAGTGCAGTCAGGGTCCTTGAAATAGTCGCAGCCGTCTTCGTCGATCATATGCTGCTCGAGAGAGTCTAGAGCTTCTGAGACTGTGTTAATTAGGGTTCGTCTTATACCATCGAGCAAGTCTGCCAAGTACTGTTAGATCAGCCATAATATATTCGAGTTGTAGAGGAACTTACCGAGAACACCACTAACAGGAAGGTCATTGGTCTCGAAGTCATACGCTCCAATGCTAAAACGCACAAACAAACGTGCCGCAATGCGGAATCTATTCTCATCATGAAATACCCATGAGACATGTAACCACAACAAGGCCGCATTGCATAGCTCTGAAGGTAGTGCTTTGCCATGGGCCCACACCTCGTAATTAAAATGCATGGCCTGGCGACATTCGTAGTAGTCAACAATGGTTGCAATTCGAGTCAGGAGCCCATCAGTTATCTGTGTTGGAATCTCGTGGTGACGACCATGGATGCTGTCCATGACTATGGCGAGAGCAAAGGCATCCCAATTCTCGGCTGATATTTGCCGAATAGGTCTGGACGATGAGTTTCCCTCTTTCCAAGGCCCTTCGAGCATAGCTCGGAATGTGCGAGAAGCAAAAATCAGATGCCGGGGGGATACTCGCATGCGAACCTCGACATCCGGATTCTCGTTCTCACCATCGAGATAGAGTTCGCTGAAGACTTGATATCGACCGAGGCATGGCGAGTTGGGGAACTCCGGATCTACGGGATTTCCATGGAAAGTAGGACTCTCGGGGACGATGTTCTGCTTGTTCGGCTTTTTGAGTATCAGCTCGACGTCGCCGCCTGGGTCTATATCGTACGATATCGACTTCATGCTGATTGATCTGTTGCGTTGCTGGGAAAAGTCTGCTCCTCTGTCTTCTGATTGTTGTTGAAAGGAAAAAGATGAAGATGATCTCAAATGTTTGATTTGTGGACTGTTTATTATTTTGGAATGCGTCACTGTCAAGCAAAATAAATCTGGCTGGCACTGCCAACTATTGAGTCGAGACCCGTCCCGGGGGAGGGAAGGAAACGTAAGACCTCTATCATAAGCGACAAAAACAAATAGGTAAGTTAAGTATATCTTAGTAGGTAGTTAGACCAGTTAATTTTGTGCCTTGATATCAGAAGTCCTATTGCCCCTGAGGCCGTCCACGAGTCGCAGGCAGACAAACGAGGAGAAAACACGGATTGGTAGAGATATTGGGCAAAGTGCATGATGGGTCACTAGTAACATTCCCTGAATCTAATGAGTCTAAGCGCTATAAAAAAGCAGTAAAGTGACCAAAGTAAAGATCAAGACATCGAGAACACAAGAGATCCTTGTTGCTTGGTTCCTAGCCCAGAACACCGACCAATCCTATGGCATCCAGTCATCAATCACCTCCAACGTTCATGTTCAGATCAAGAGTCCAGGAATTCATCTCAGCCTTGACATCTCCAAGAGAACGCCTCATCCTAGCCCTAACGCTGCACGCCGACACATCGTGATAGTGGTCATACTCCTCGGTTGTAGCTGCAATCGACTCAGGCATGTCGTTGACCAGTTGAATCATGCTCATGACACTGTAACCGTTGAAAGGGGGCACAAGGGGGCGGTCACTTGATGCGAGACGTTGCAGTTCTCGCTTCAAAATGCCTAGCGCGATAGAGGAGCATGTCGGAGACTCGTACTTGTGCCAGTCGCAGAGAAAGTCTGAGTTGGGAAGAGTGTCGAGAAGGTCGTGAAGTCCTGTCACGATTTTACCAATGAGCTCTTGTCGTTTGTCGTGAATCTTGGCTGTTTCTCTTGTCAATGGATTTGATCCAGAGGTGCAGGGGGAAATGGTTACTCACGTAGAACTCCAGGGATTGGAAGATGATCCGTACTCAGTTGTGAACGGCCGTCCATGTGCTTGAGGATAGTCTGAGTCGCTCTGTCAAAAGGTTCTTGGTTGGGGAAGACCCAAGAAACAGATAGCCACATCAGAGTCTGACGGGAGTGCTCGTCCTCAAACTCGGTACAGATGTTCTTATACCATGCTTCGGAAAAGATCTTGACGACCTCATGGCATCCATAGAAATCGACTATGGTAGCGAGACAAGTCATCAGCTTAAGATAGACGACGCGAGGCACACCTCCGTGTCGGCCGTGGATGATATCAAGAACGATAGCAAGTGCCACACCATCCCAGCCAACGGCCGTGACTTGACGGAGAGGCTTTCCGAAAAAAGAAGAAGTCGATGATGCCTCGCGCCAGGGCCCTTGGATCACGGAGCGAAAATAGTGAGAGGCCATAGTGAGATATCGTGAAGAAACTCGCATACGGACTTCACCCTCAAGAGGTGTTCTGACCTTGGGAGTGTTCGGAGTTTCGATAGCGCTCTCTTCTGCGACGGCGATGAATCTTGAGCGATAGATTATTGTGCCAAGGGGATTGAGATCTCCTTCAGCTTCAGCAGGAGGAAGAAGATCATCGAATACGTGATATCTTGCAGCTAGCGTGGGAAGAGAGACTGTTGGTTCGTTCATAGGATCCTCACATTCCTCGTCGTATCCGTTGGAGGGAACGTAGGGGATGAGTTGCTGACAGTTTGGCCGTTCGAGAAGAAGGTCGAACATCGCCATCCGGGTCGATAATGTACGAGATGTACTTCATCATGTATGGCCTCTGCTTCTTGTATTCCGGTGTTCGTGTTGGGATGAAGAACGAAGAGAGAGAATCGAGGGGAAGAAGAAGAGTTCTTGTCAAGGCCGTAAATAAATCACAGTATGCAAGGCAGAAAGGCTGCTCTGGGCCGTCACGATATGCATCTGCCCGCCACTAAAAGAAAACAGAACCGAACCACACTGACAAACGGTTTAGACAAATGCAGACAAAAGCCCTGATTGCAAACATACTGAAGAGAAAAAAAGGATATGGTCGGTCAAATATAGTTTGTGATTTTAGACAAATATCCTAAGGTTAGAATACCTTACTGAAGCAGGGGTAAAGCTTTTCAAAAGGTTTCCTAAACTCAGCCCTGATTTAGGAAGAAGAGGTCTAAAGGCAGACCAAGATCACAAAGCCTAAAGCAAAGCACTGAGCCCGAGGAAATGTGAGTGAAGGAGTTACATGGCAAATACATAGAGGAATGCTAACCAATTTTGACTCCAATCCCTAGGTCCAGGCACCACTTAACTAGGCTTTTTTTAATCTTCGATATTCGTAAACGATTCAGTCTCCTAACAATCCAGTTTACAGTACAAACAAAGTCCCGACTTTTTAGTCATTCTCCTTCTGACGCAGCCCCCAGCCCTGAATGCGCGAAGGGCGGAACCCCTTGATATCGTTGTTGATCCCCTTCATCAGTTTCTGAATCCGCCCCTGTATGGTACACATGCACCGTCGATGATATACGTCGAGCTCTCCAGAGCTGCTGCGCCCAGAGTTATCGTAGTTTGGCTGTAATGGTTTAGGTCGGGGAAACCCGTCGACCAAGGCTCGCATCGTGACAACGCTGTATCCGTCGTAAGGAGGCTCGAGGGGCGTAAGTTCATCCTCCCATCTGAATCTCTCTCGCATCAAAGTCCCAAGCAACATGGATGAGCAGTCAGATAAACCCAACCCGGGACATTCCTCCTCAGTGCGGAGCGTTTCTTGAAGGATATCGAGACCTTCCAGGACCCTCCTGATAAGCTCCGTTCTTTTGTCATTCAGGACATCTAATACAGCGTTAGCATATCGAGCTTGAGTCCGCCTGGCATATACTTACCGAAAACCCCACCAACGGGAAGTTCCTTCAAATCGAACTCTGAAAGTCCTTTGCTGTACCTCAAGACCCTGCGGGCCACGGCAGTGAAAAGAACATCGCTCTCAAAGACCCACGCAACATAAAGCCGCAGTAACGAGCTTTCGGTATACAAATCGGAGTTTTCTTGTGTAACAGACTGTTGAGAGAGCCACAAGGTACTGATGAGCTCCATGCTCTCGTAGCATTGATAGTAGTCGACGATGGTTGCGATACGAGCCAGAAGGACGAGGTTGATATACTTGGGGATCTGTCGAAAACGCCCGTGTATCGCATCAAGCACGACGGCGAGGGCCTTAGCGTCCCAGTCAGAAGTCGCAACTTGGCGAGGGCTGCCCCGAGAAGGAAATGATGAGGCCTCAGACCATGGGCCTTGAAGCATAGCGCTGAAAGTTTTCGAGGCAAGTGTCAGGTGCTTTGAAGAAACTCTTATCCGCACTACGTCGGGAGTCTCTTCTACGAAATCCAAATCGCCGTAGTCATCGACAAATGTAGGAGTATCAAAGTTATCAAAGACTGTGTATCGTCCTTGGAGTACTGAGTTGTTGAAGTCCGTGGTGGGTGAGTCGTTGGCGGCCTCTCCATCTCCACACAAGACTCTTTCTGGGATGATATTCTGGGCATTTGGCTCGTTGAGCACGAGTTCGATGTCGCCATCAGGATCTATTACGTACGCAACAGACTTCATGGTTACGCCTGGGATGATGCACTACGCTTCCTAGTCGCGAAGGAAGTTGAGGGGTGAAGAAGAGAGATGAAGGAAGAAGATACTATCTGAGAGTGAGAGAGGAGGCTTGTTGTGAAGAGGGGAGAACCCGCCTTCGGCGTTGGAGATGGGACGAAATGGTTGTGGTTCGGCAGCCTGTCAATGACAACTCAGACCTCTCACATGCTGGCACAGGCTGGAATATCGAGGAGCCAGACAAGATCAAGAAAATAGAAAGTTTTTATAAGACTTTTTATTCTAGCCTTAATTAAGGAAGAAAAGGTCTAAGTGTAGGCTAAGATTATAAAGTCTGAAGCAAGTAGAAATAGGAGTGAAGGAGTTTACATGATTAATAAATAAGTTTGCCCAAGTAGCTATTCCATTCTGATCTCTTGTTCCTGAAGATGTGCTATGCATGTAATCTCCTTTGCATCCTCCAGGACCTCTCGAAGAAAGCAGTTCCAAACATTATCAGACAACCAGCGAAACATCGAACTCCATCATACCACCTTAGCCTTTGAAGTCGGCCGGGCGCATACCTAAAGCTCCCTGTCGACCTTCTGAAGCACTGGCGTCATTCTCCCTTTGATGCTGCAAGGGTAGATTCGGCCGTCGTTGGCGTCAATGTACCTGAGCCTTTCTGTCCCGGGATTATCATGCAGTCGTATAGGCTCAAAGAACTCTTTCACCAGATGAGAGTTTTGACATTGCAATCCCGAGAATGAACTTGCCCCTTTTCCTTGGGGTCTTTCCATTCAGGCGAAGGAAAGCTGTTCAAAGCGTCCAACACACGACCGACAGAGACTCCTTTGTGTTCGTAGTCCCAACTTCCGAGTGCCTTGTGCATGTCGTGCTTATTAGATTCAAGAGCCCCAAGCAACATGTACCTGCACTGAGGGCTACACCCAATACGGCTGTTCAGCAGATCCCCGCGCAGGTTACTGAGTCTTTTATAGACAAACGGCAAGGCCAATTCTCTCTTCTTATCCAGCGTTTCTAAATTAAATGTTAGCAGTGTGTAGGCACATTGCCCGGATAGCGTTGCCTACCAAAGATCACAGCGATGGGAAGGTTCCGGGTATCCACATGTTCTGAGCCTTCACCTTGCTCCAGCACCAAATGAGCCATTGAAGAGAACATTTTGGTCCAAGAGAAAACCCAAGAAACAAACAGCAACATAATAGATTTCTTGCCGTATGTTTCGGGCACATTTACTCCTGCTCTCCACAACTCTGCTGCAAGAGTTACAGATTCAGCGCATTCGTAGTAGTTGACAATGACGGCGACGTCGACAATAAACTTGATGCTGACTTGTCGCGGGATTTCATTATTGCGGCCATGAATAATGTTGAGTACGGTAATCAAAGCGTGTATATTCCAGTCAGTTGCTGAGATCTCACGAATGGCGGGTGCGGCAGGAGTCTGATCCGAAGAATCCGAAGAAGTCGCTGCATCAGGAGCTGCTGACTCTTTCCAGGGGCCTTTGAGCATACTCCTGAACATGCGAGAGACAGCTGTTAAATGATGCGAAGAAACACGAAACCGATATTCAGCAGCCTTCTTGTCTGTGTCGTGGTATTAGCTTCTACGTTGTTTGGGGACACAAGCTTGCTCACCTTTAAGCGCTGGCGAGTGCCACACAGGAACGTCCACCGAGGATACATCTTGGTAGTACTGAGGTGGCTCCGTACCATACTGGCGAAGGTTGACAATTGGAACAACTGATTGAGTGTTAGGTTTCTGGAGGACGATGCAGATGTCCCCATCGGGGGCTATGTCGTGAGTGACGACTGCCATGATGCTGTCGTGTTGCCGAGGTTTTGGATGAGGAAGGGAAAATATGCCCACGTGGGAGAAAGGAAATCGATGTGAAAGAGTCAACAGAAGAGCTGAGAAAACTTTTCCAAAGGCTGGGCGGCTCTGTAAGAGAGAGTGTGTCAGGTGTCAGGGCGCAAGCCTTCATCTGTCAGCCACTGTCAAAACAGATGCACCACTAAAGCACAAGCAGAAGTTTGCACCTCAAAATGGTCTCGCGAGTAAAAGATGGAATTCTATGGATGACGTAAAATGGCAAACTGCTGTGACCAAGATAAGGGATACTTCATCCGGAGAGGAACAGGGGGATCAAGAACAACGAGACACAACCTCACCACAAATCTCCCACATAGACAACTACCAGACTCAAGCAGCATGTTCATATTATCAGGATTTAAAGTAGCTCAACTAAGTATCCTCAATCTCCTCTTTCACTCTGTCGATGACCGGCCTCATCCTTGCATACACAGTACAGTTCTGACCATGATTCTCATCAGGACACACAACTGACATCTGAGGAAACTCCTCCAGCGATGCCAGGACTTCCCGTATACTGAGATCATCATACTATTCCTCGATGTTCTGGAACATTCGCTTTCCCCGTATCAACACACCAAGTGCCATAGCAGCGCATCTTTATCAAGGTGATTCTCATGCCGTCAAACTTATCTGACCATGGTTAGTTGAGGGTCGTGGTACGTTTGGTGGGAATACCAACCAAGCACTTCAGTCAGGGGAACATCGTGCAAGGTATCCGTACCAGGCCCTTCGTAGTCCGAGAGGAGCAATTGTGCGCAATGCGAAAACTCCTTTTCCAATGAAATACCCAGGAGCCAAACAGCCACATTAGGCACACGTTGTTGAGACATTGCATTGCATGTTTTTCGAAAGTTGAGAGCCACAACTCCGAATAGAGTTGTACTGCTTCGACGCATTTAAGGTGGTGGACGACAACGTCAATGTGTCATAAAACCGAAATCAACATTTCGGGGTACTTGAGAGTTTTGGCCGTAAATGATGTTCAATAAGGTAACCAAAGCCTTCGCATCCCATCCCTTGAGGTGTATGGCGTTGGCTGGTCGAGCAGCGCGCGTTGTCGGCTGTAAACGAGATACTTCCAGCTGTGTAGAGAGGGCTGGAGATGCAAGAGACAGATGGTAGCTGGAAACGCGCATTCGAATCTCGACTTCTTTATCTTCCTCCTGGGGATTAGTTGTCCCGTAGAACAAGCTGTCCAAGGTTCCCATCTTGATCGTGGAATCATCTTCCTCCTCCTCATCGTCCTCTTCACCCGTCATGGGCGATGATGAGCATCGACCATTTGGTAGGGAACGCCGTGGAATTGGTTTGGGTGCTGCTAGCACGATCTCAATATCGCCACGAGGGTCGATCACATAAGTGACGGATCTCATCGCGTGCGTAGCGAAAAACTTGGTTGGGAGGGTGTTCTTTGTCGAAGAAAATAATGTTAAAATTGCGTAGAATTCTGATTGAATCGTCGGCTTCTGATCCAGGAGATAGCTCTGTATCTGCCTGACTCGGGCGGAAATAGGGTTACTACAGAGTCAGAGGCGTGTCCATGTTGGACCTCATCATTGTCTTTGGGAGTCTTCTGCTCATCTTCTCCGTCTCCTTCATCGCTCTCTTCTTCCCCGCTGTCCTTCTTGCTGTCGCTCGTCTTATCATTGTCTTCGATATGTGAAGGACATGGGTTTATAATGACTTTGGGAACAACTGTCCTCTCGTCTGAATTCTGGAGCACAATCTCGAAATTGCTACGATTGAATGGCTCGTACCGAACGACCTTCATGACTTGCAAAGAAAAGGCGTAGCTCTTTGAATGAGGGAATTCGATTTGGGGGAGGGGGAGGGGGAGGGGGAGGGGAAAGGGGATGCAGAGTTGGGTGATTTCAGACGAGACAAAGACACTCTCTCTAATGCTCTTAAATAATTTGTATCTCTAAGACTTAACTTATGAAAAGATTCTTCAAAGAGTACAGTATAAGCTTGCCTGCGCGAGAAACCCCGATAATATGCTTGAACCCGAAGGCAAGGCTGCCAACAAACAACGCATATGCATAGCTGAAACAACCGCGCCGTTGGGCTCTTGTACCACACGCAATGACCCAACCAGTTGATCATCATGATTCGCAGAAGAGCAACCGAGACCTGCATATCTCTGGTGGATTCTGGGTAATGCCACTAAGCGACTTCAGCAAGAGAACCATGTTTGACGAAGAGAGAAGAGAAAGGATGGTAGAACTTTATGTTAAAATTGATCAGACGAAATCTATGGTGCTAAAAAACGCCTATGAACCAGTGACCTTGATCGTAGAAGCCACACTCGGCACTCCATTCTTATCCATGACAAACAACATCCAGTATCCCGGCAGCGCAACGCCAGGATCACTAGGCACCTGGAACGAATACGAATTCTTTCCTGCGTTAGCCAACGTCAACGGAATACGTCGTTGGTCACTGTTAACAGTGTGCGTAGCCGTTCCGTACCGTACTAGGGAAGCTTGCACGATAGCTCCGCCCGTTTGAACAGTAACTGTTCCTCCAACCTTGATGGTGGACACAGACACGGAAGTGATCTTGGGGCGTGTGGCTAACTTGCCCTTTGAGTCGTAGAGGTAGGGAGGAGTGTAGAGTTGAGCGTCGAAGTGGTTTGTGTCACATCCACCGCAGAGACCACCGCCGCCGTTGAAGACTCTCCCGTCGGGAAGGAGGAGGGCGATGCTGTGATATGTCCTTACGATGTTATTGGGCTTCATGAGCTCAAAGCCATCTCTGTCTGGATAGTACATCTCAGGTTGCAACTGAGGCGTTGAGTCTTCAAACGGGACAGCGTATTGCTGACCACCCGTGATGAAGACGTTGCCGTTGGGAAGAACAACAGAGCTGTGGAACACACGAGGGAAGAAAAGACCCTCACTGGCGTAAGCAACAGAAACATTCGCACCAGGATTTCCGACAGTGATGATGTGGGCATCAGTAGTAGCGTCCGAGTCTTGATAATTCGGAGTTCCACCATGAGTCAGAATCTTGCCCTTGACGGCGTCAAACATGATGGCATTTCCGCACATAGCATCAGGCGCAACACCACGATCAGAGGCCCTCTGCCCCGCAGTCTTGACATCGCCGTTCTTCTTCTCAGTGTAATACCAGTTCATGTTCTTACTCGGCCCAGCCTGGAACACAGTACCGCTCTTCCAACCAAACAGCCAAGCGTGGTTATCAGAGCGGAACAAGCCCTGCGCATCATTCGTGAGCATCTTCTGAACATCTGCTTTATTAAGCAGTGTCCAGGTCTTCTTCTTCGGATCGTATACTTCGCCGTTCTTGAAAGACTCGCCGCCGCTCCAGGATCCTCCGATGGTGAAGACTTTGCCTGTGGATGTTGTGGCGGAGGATTGATACCCGCGTGCGACTTGCATGTTGGGACCGGATACCCATGCTTGTTGGACGGGGTCGAAGAGGCTTGTGCGCTCAGCGTTGTTACCGCCCGCAACGACGAGTTGGCCGTTTCCGTCGAGGGAAATGCCCGGGCAGAACATGTCATGGTTTGTCTCTGTGACTTGACGCTCTGCGACTTGGCCAGTTGCTGGGTCCCATGTTGAAGTGAGCGTTAGACCACCGGGACCACCAGACATGGTGTCTCTAGCCCAGGATGACCAGACGAGGACTTTGCCGGTGTTGGGATCAACGGTTCCAGCGACGGGGATGATGGGGAAGTTAATGGTAGGACCCCAAGCGCCTTGAGATGCTTGGGGAGGAACGTAGTCGTTCGCTTGGAAGACATTGAGCTCTGCAATGCTTGTCCAGGGATTGCCATTCGCCTCAGTGAGAGCAACGAGCTTGACAAATCGTGCAGGCTGCGTATCGAAATTGGCATACTTGACAGTCCAGTCACTGTACCAATTCCCATACGCCACAGGTGAACCCCAAGTCTTCCCATCCTTGCTCAGGAATATTTGATGCTGCGCAATATACCCATTCTGCGAGCCATCCTGTCTGGGCAGCATAGAAATCCCATTGACGTTATAGCTCTTCTTCATATCAACAGTGATACTATGCGGCGGCGCAGGCTCACTGCCCTCCCACTGGGTATGCCACATAGTATCACCGTTCCCGTCGATAGCATTCTTGCAGTCATCCCCCTCGTGCACGCTATCACACGTCACTGACCACTTCTTGCGGTCGATCGCGGCGCTGTTGAAGGGCGCGGCTGCACGGAGACTCAGTATATTTTTACTTTCATCCCTCTTGAGGAGGGAGGAGGAGGAGGAGGAGGAAAGGGGACGGACCTTTTCTGTGTTGAGTTGGGGGCGGGGCTTCACACGCGAGCTGAATTTGTTGTTGATGGTGCTGGCTTTGGGGGGGATGGCTTGGATGTAGCCTTTGTTGAGCTTGGGGACGTCGAAGGAGGGGTTGTAGCCGGGGCCGTTTTTGCCGCCGCCTTTGGTGCTGTCGGCATCGAAGGTTTTGCCGGATTGATGTGTGATGAAGGATTTCTTTGAGGGCTTGGACTTTGAGTCGTCTTTTGATCCCTTCTTGGAACTCTTCTTGGAGTTGGTCTTAGAGTCCTCTGCTTTGGCTCGTGACTTTGTAGCATCATCACCACCATCGTGTCTACCCTTGCCACCTCCTTTACCCTTCCCCTTAACCTTTCCTGAATCATCAGAAGAGGCCTTGGTAGGAGCAGAAGATCGAGTCTTGGTAGAATCTTCAACCTTGGTGCGAGACTTGGTAGCATCGTCATCTCCGTTATGCCTGCCACCGCCATCTTTGCCCTTCCCCTTTCCTTTTCCCTTGCCTTTGCCCTTGTCATCGCCTGTTGGCGGGCTTGTGGGGGCTGCTGTGCTTGTGGCAGTAACAGACACTGAATCCGTTGCACTGCTGGAAGATGTTTTTGGTGAATCCTCAGGCTTCTTGCGAGACTTTGTAGCGTCATCTTTGCCCTTGTTCTTATCCTTGCCTTTCTGCTTGTGGCCGCCAGAGCTGGAGTCATCGTCCCCTCCATGCTTGGCTACACTCGCAGTATCTTTTGAATTCGACTTGGCCTTGGGAGCAACTTCTGGCTTGTCGACAGGAGCTGGACCAAAGCGGACATAAGTGGGTTGCATGAATGGCTCGGCATACACCACCTCGTCAATATCATCTGAAGAGCCTGATGGCGTGTCATCAGGCGGACTTGATGGAGTAGCATCAGATGGATCCGTGGGCGTATCATCAGAGTCGTCTGTAGACTCGTCATCAGAGCCATATGTCTGCTCAATTCGGGCAACTCTTCGCGACAAAGCAGAAGCAGGAAACCCAGTCTTTGGTTTTGCCTTTCCAAATACAGGAAGCATAGAATCCAAATTTGTCTTTGATCCTGCCGCAGTCTTTGAAGAATCGGTTGTGTCATCTGAATCAGGTCGAGGAAGTGCATAGCCACCCTTGGGAGCTGAGAAGACGGGGAGAACCACAGCATCAGCGATGCCCAGGCATAACGTCAAGGCGTAAACAACCTTCATTTTGGGCTGTGGTATAAGGAGTGACAAAGAGAGAATGGGCTGGTGACAATGCTTTGTCTAGGTGGATTTTGTCAAAGGGGGGACAAAGAGCAGCACAGCTTACACGACATTGTCAAAACATTTTATAAAAGAAGCCTCACGTACGAGTATAAAGTGTATTATTAAAGCTATTCTAAATGCAGGAACATATAGAACCGTCGGGACCTTACATGAGGCTAAACCTTGCCAAGAACGTGGTGGTTCCAGGAACCCGGAGGAATGCTAGATGCCCCATTTTCACGGCCTGGACCATAACATGTCATTCCTATCAGAGAACGAGGTAAACCAAGATCGGCAAGGGTCTCGAGCAAGGAAAGCTTAACTATATGCTTGGGACCCCGTGTTATTTAAATGTTTTAGGTTTATCCATGTTCTCGGTCTCAGTTTTCCTGGTTCTACCCGAATACTTCAACGCTTTTTGTATAGCTCATTATTTAGAGCTTCTAGACACCAGATCGGCCGCCGGACTTGATTACTCAAGCTTGAAGAGGTGTTAGTTGCATTATTGAATATTGGGCTTTGACAAATGGAATGGGGTGGACTGCTGTGTCGTGAAGGATGCAAACCGCCGGGTAAGCGATCTACAGAAGTATCCCGCCTCTTCTTTACTGTTTTATCCAACGATGATCATCCAATTTATGCCAACAATGGTTTATTTCCATGTTAGATTACAGGGTCCAACGGTGATACCGAATAACTGGTATGGTAAACGATGTCTTCGTCCCGTGGACGTTCCTGATGTTGGCAACACAGGTGGAAAGCTTGAATGCCGGCTGCCGAATGCGCATAACAGTTTCTTCGAATCCTATTTTCGTATCACATTTGCACTTTTATGCTCATCTTTCCCATTAAACTATTGGTTGCTCAAGATCCAAGCTGTGCTGTTGGGTCACACGAACATGCACCCACCTATCGCTCCTGTTACTATTCATAATTCACAGCTCCATGTTCTTTCTTAGAGCTCGAGCTCTAGTCAAGGAATAAACTCAACTAAAAGCAGTTGCTAACCTGGTAGCTTCGCTATCGACTCCCTCTGAGTGGACAACACAATCGAATGAAGGCATTAGACAGCTACTAGATCCCACGAGCAGATGACAGGTTCCTCTTTAGCCTCGGGACTAGCCATCAGCTAGCATGCTTTCATCAAATTGACAGCTACTACCCCCAATCCGATGGACTAAGAGTCCGAGCGTTGGTAAGGCCAAAACTGGGCTTGATACGAGGCTGCTGGACTGGAGAACTACTGGATATAAGATAACGAGAACACACGCGCGCTCCGGGGAACTCACCAAGGGGGAATGGGACGTTCATAAGGGCTTAACGCAATGGTAGCCACGAGGCACTCTGAAGTTAGATCAGAAGGAGAGGAAGATGTTCCTGAGAGTCATGCTTGAGGGTTCAGCTTTTCTTCAACGAATCGTGAAAGCCACCAGGTGACTCTTGGCAATCCTCGTCGAATAAACTTACTTGTAAGAAGCCATAACGAAAGGCAATATAAGAGTATAGCATTCCAAGCTTGGGCACGTTGCTCAAGGTGCTGATAATGAGGGCTTATTCTGTTGCAGTTTTCACAGCCAGTTGTTTTCAGTGGTCGAGTACAACCGTAATTCTGTATTTTCAAGACCGGATCTGCGAAACTCAAGACAACCGCCATACAAGTCCGTCAAAAGTCTTTGACCTTATATAGACATATCTACTCTATGCTCTATCTGCTCTACTCTGGCTGAGCTAAGCGTGGAATCTTCAGGCCAGCCTCTCTTCCAACTGAGTCGCCATCTACTTTGACATAAGGCTGTAAGCCACAAACTTTCAAGCCATTATCGTCCTGTTAGCTAGGGATTATTGCAGAGCCACTACACTACATCCCTAATGACTAAGTTGGTATGCATCTTGATATATGAGAACGCCTGCGGAGCTTTCATTAAACCCCGAAGCTAGCATCGATCTCTCCATAGTCTATCTCGCCAAGAGTCTCTAAACTCCACCAACAGTCTCATACCATATTCTACCAATCTCAGATAGCGTACATCTTTTCACAACTCTCTCGGGACTTAGTCAATGCCATTAGGGCACTCGCACTTATTATCCTCACACTCACACATGTCCTCGTCCGTATCCTCCCACCCACTCTCATCCTCGTCCATATCCTCCCACTCCTCATCGCTAGAAACCTCCAACCCCCCTCCACTCATAATATCCTTAACCTGCATAGCCGCCATCCTGCAGTCATCATCAAGTTCATACCTATACCCATACATATACATGAACCCCTTAGTATCTCCCCACAATTTATTCACAAAACCTCTCTGAGCGTAGGAAAAACCCCCAGTCGCATTCTTCCGATTCACAGTATCCCATATGACGGTTAAAGTGCTCCTGGAACGGGTTCTTCAGCCACCGTGTGCGGTGTTTTCCTCTCAAAACTGTAACAATTTTACGAGTCTTGAGATTCCCAGCATACGCAGGTAGTTCCTTGTCATAAGAATTTTTAGTCCTCTCGGCCATTTCGTCGAAATTTACGCCATCGTTCTTAAGCCACGGTAACTCTTCCTCCGACCAGGGCTTTTGCCGGATGTTAACAGAAGGGGAGCGAGTTGATATGTACCTCTCGAAGCGATGTCTCTCATCGGCTGGCCACTTGGCCCGTATGTCGTGTCTGACGTGCGGGTGGAATAGCGATCTTTCTTTTGTCTCTCGGCCAAATGGAGGGCCGCATGGTCCGACTTCGATCTGCTGCATTGCGTTATCCCACGGCTTATTACGTGTATGGTAGACGATGCTGCTGAAAGCCATGTAATCATCCTCAAACCATTCCCGATCTCTGGTAATGCTAGGATGAACTATCAGCAGCTACCTACCCTATTCCTTACGGTAGGTATTACACTTACTGGATATTTGAGTCACGTGAATATACCCAGGAGGGACAGAGTTTATCATATCCATATGTTGGCTTCCGATGACATGACAGACAAGGTTTAAAGCGGCGGCAATTGTTCGTATTGATTGATATTATGAGTAGGATTTGTGAGATGAATGAGTAGAGAAACTGAAACATCAGTATATGCATGCGTGAGTGAATGAGGTCGGGACGTACTTTGTTGATCATGGCGCGCTAAAGCACCGTATCAATATTGTACAAGTTATGTCACAGGACAAACAAAAAGCAAAAGGTATGACGCATCGATTTCCATAAAACGAGTTTATTCAACGCCAAATAATCCATGGTCGACCAATATAAAATATCAAGTATATCCAACAGTTCAACTCCTCGCGCCAAAGGGTATCAGCGTGCCATGCCATGCTAAGTTACTTGGGCGCCATGCATCCAAACCACGGCATATATCATGTCCATCCAAACATCGCTCGCTATTATATATAGATGTTCAAAATTGCGTATGCAAACGTATAAATGTCATGTAGATCTTTGCATCATTTACTTGAAGATTCACCGCCTTTGAGTAGTCCAACCTGTCTGTCATGTTCACTTCGCAACTGCTTTTCACCAGTCGGTAAAAGAGTCTTCTCTTCAAGCCCAGCGTCAAACGCGGGATCACCGGCGCGGAACTTTTCGCGAATGCCTTCTATGCCTGTTGGAGCTATTGGTAATGGTGACTCGGAAGCTCGGATGGCGTCTTCTGGCCAAAGAATTCGGTTTGCTTCCTCGACCGTGAGAGGAGGTTCGTCGATTGTGGTTATCGGTGGTGCCGTGGTTGGAGGCGGTGGTGGGTCAAATACGGCCTGCCGAGGGGTCGTCGGAGATCCGATGCCAGTGGATCTTGATGTGGGTGTCCCGGTCCGGGCCCGTGGTGTCCGTGCGGGGCTATCCGTGATCAGCACAGGGTCTGACGATCCCTGGTAATCACGTCCCTTGGTGGTTGTGCTTGTAGTAGCAGCTGATCTTGGAAGGGATGGAGTCACTGAAGTTGAGTAAAGACTATCACTGTCGGAGTCGGAGTCTGTGTAGTCTCCTTCTGTTTCAACGACGCTGTGAAGAGTGATGCCGTCTGCAGTATCCGCTGGTGTGCGCTTCAGCACTTCCGATTCATCTCTGAGGACTTTCTCTTCGTTGGTGGTAGGGCCGATTGGTATGTGACTGCGAGTCGCTGTTCGTTTCCGATCCATGCGGAGAATGTTCCTCATTAAATACAGTTCATGCTTCTTGTAGGTCTCGTAGTATGCGCGGTTGATCATCGCTGCTGTGTGAAGATCATCGATTTCATCCAGCTGACATAAGATACGAAGACGAACGATCTCGGGGAACTCGGTGGCGACGCTGTAGTTCGGATCAGGTGCAGCCATCCGATCAAGGCCTTTGTTGAGCTGAGTTTGAGGTTCTCTTTCTCTGTGCTTCGAGAGCCCCCAACCATGGCTCTTCCCACTGATGTCAAATAGTGTCAGGCCCAGCACGCTGTTATAAATATCACTGATAGCAGAGCGGAACATTGGCCCAGGATCACACACGCCTCGATGGACCGGTGTTGGCGGCGCGGGAATCCTTCTTAACGCATCGACAATCTGTGCCAGGCTCTTCGATTGTGGTTGTGTCCTGGGTAAGTGAGACAAAACATCTGGCGCCATGATATGAGGCAGGAGGTTCATCTCATTGTAAAGTAGCATTAGCCATCCGAGGTTTGTGGCGTCACACCAATGACTGCCCTTGGGACATCTTGGTGTACTCGTCAACATCGTCGGTGGTAAACTGTCCGAGGAAAAGCTGGCTCGCGTATCCAATGAAAGCTCTTCCGAACCTTCCAACGTATTGTGTGTTGGTTCCCGCATGTATTCTCGGATAGTACTAACGCAGCACTCGTGAATTTGTGCCATCTTTGCGCAACGAACAGCCCATATTTTATCCTTAATTTTCTGTGGCCAGGGTTTAGCTAGTAACTCTTTCTCATCGACAAGGTTCAGAATTGTGGTCTTCGACATTCGTGAAAATAGTCGACGGAGTCCAAAAGCGTAGCTGATCACTAAGAGCCCATCAGGCATGTCATCGGCACCTTTGTGCATCCATTGTGGCAGCCACCGATGCTCAACGATGAGTTCCAGAGGTGAAGTACTCTTGTATCGCATGCAACACTCGGCGATAGCAACGAACTGCTCGAACTCGATTTCTCGTGGAACCATTTCGTTATGCATGTGTGCTGCGTGTAACAGAATCTCCAGAGAACCCAGGTGATTCAACTCAACCTGCGGCATGCGGTAGAGCTTGGCTTCGGAGCCATCCTTACAGAAGTATTTTGTTGGGGGTAACGGGAGCAGTGTCGAGATATCGTCATCGTCGTAAAGATGGAGACTGCTAGAGTGCCCTGCAAACATGCGCGCAAAGATAGGTGACGTCTCAGCGAGCATGTAAGACGAGACTCGAAAACGTAGTGCTGGATCGCTGTGGTTACATCCAGGTCCATTGTTGGCGAACTCTAGTATAGCATCGCCGCGCTGTGAGATAGCAAACTCTTTGATGGTTCGGTCAGGTGAGATGCCTGACTCTCCTGTCTGTAGAAGCTGCCGTATCTCGTTCAACTCCTGCTTGATTCTCTCGTAATCGTAAAAGCGCATTTCATATTTCGGAAACTACAATTTGTCAGCTGTTGGTCTCTTGCATATCTGACCAAAACCACACACGAATTGGGGATCTGCCGACATGACCCGGGTTACACTGGCATTGCGCATTCGCTGCACAGCCTCCTTTCTAAATCGCTTATTCGTGAACAAGGCTTCCACCTGTTCCGGCGTTGCATCGCGCTCATTGTTCTTGTAGGTCTCAATTAGACTCGTCCGGCAAGCATCGGCAAGGGACTCAAGGTAGTTCTTCCAGTCGCGCACAGAGGACAGCCAGGCATCAGTCTGATGTATGCTCTTTCCAACACTTCCAGAGACAACCTCAGCTAGACTTCTTCCACTGAAAGAGCTCCTTGTATCGTAGATCTGGCCAGGACTTTGTGGGGACTCGACGGTTGAGTCACGGCGGGGGATGTCGCCACCATTACGAGAACCGCGACCGAGTTCTTCTGTCAGAATATGTCGGCATAACGTAGCACATTGCTCCTTATGTTTTGTGAAATCTTTGTAGGCTGAGTCGACATGGTTGGGCGTAGTGGGAAAGTTACGAGGCATCCGCTGAACAATGGTCTGCAGTTGTCGGATATGGGTTTCTTGGCTTTCTAAAGGATTCGTGGAGTGGCTATCTGGAGATCTGAGGTGAAGGTCGAGGTCGGAGGTACTAGTTTCGGGGGCATGTTGACTGATTATTTTGATCTAATAACACTTCGTCAGTATGAACCAACCAAAAGAACATAGAGAATATCACCGCAGCTCCACACATCGACTTCGGGACCAGCATATAACTTGCCACCAATGACTTCAGGAGCAGCATAGTTGGGACTGCCACAGCTTGTCTTGAGAACCATATCGACCCTCATGGATAGGTTAGATTGTTTGTCACCGGACGGAACGGAGTTTCGGAGGGAGCGCATCAGGCCGCGATGAGGAGCGCAGCGTCAATGCCAGCGCCTGACCACAGCATTGTAGTCGCAGCGTGGCAAAGAGGTGCCTCGCTGGAGGGAAGCGTATGGAGGTTTGTAATGTATTCGAGATGCGGGTTGGGTCTCTAGCTGTTTCGTGTATGTAGAGTCGAAGTCGTCTTTGGATCGTCCGTAAGGCCGGGGTTGTCGGATCTTTGGTGCGACGTTTGTGGATGGTCCCAGACGGCTGGAACTGGTATTGCCACGTTCAGACCAAACTCCTCTGGGAAGATTAGGCGCGCGATGGGGTACCGACGAGTCAAGTGAAGATTCAAGCTGTCGGCCGTAAAATCGAAGTCTGGAGAGTCGGTGATTTGCGTCTTCAGTTATTGTCGTCGTCTTCAGATCAAAGTCAATGCAAGGTCAAGATCGGGGCCCGGGAAGTCATTGACAGAAAGTGGAGGACGCTTGGGTATTAAAGGTGGGTTAGGACATTCCCTCAGCCTCTGGCTCTGGTCGGACGGAGTCTGGGGGTTCTGACGAAGCTGGGGTTGAAAACTGGGGCAATCACAACTTGGCGTCTGGGCCTTTATTAGCGGGCGCCCATAGACTCTTAGTTTCTCTTGTGCAACAGCGATGAGGAGAGGGGTCGCAAACGAATTCGAGTCTAAGGGGAGACGGTGAGAAGAGGTAAAGGAAATGAATGGTAATTTGAGTTGGAGAAGGGACGGTATTGGGAGGATTGACACAGTACGGACCGTTCCGACGGAGGCAGATGAATTGAGTTGAGACACGGTAAGAGGCGTAAGGAGAAAGTATCCATGATACGGTACTTTCCTACAGAAAGTACATTGTCATAACTGATGCAATTAGCATGACATTTATGGGAATGCAATGCCTGCTTGTTCAGTGGATCTCTATCCCCAGTAAGTTCGTCGCTGCATCTGGCGCAAAGAGGTAAGATGCATTGCGGGGGAGGAGTCTCAAAAACTTACTCACTCACTCAATCTTATCGCGATGTAGGACTCAGCAGTGGACTATGAGACGAGCCATCTTATTTGTATATCAGGGACTGAGCTGCCTTGAAATATTCCTTCAAGTCCGCCAGCTTGTCTCTTGCTATTCATGAACTCGTACTGAACAGTTTCTAATGTTTCCTTCTTCTAGCAGCATGTGACGTGAAGGTCCACAGCATCGTAGCCAAGGCAAGGGACTTCTCAATCATCTCCGCTCAAGGTTTCCGTCATAGAGCAATCACAAGCCAGTGTTGTTGACGAATACGGTATTCCCTAATTGGATTCTATTGTCAGTATTATTCCGCTTCGTGTCAGCTTTTCAGCAGAGCAGGCATCAAAAGCTGCATGCATGAAACATGTACTGTACATGCATCGTATTCCAGGCAACGTTTAACGGTCAGAACCATCGATAGGCGTTGAAAGCATAATAAGCCATTTGACAACTGCCTCATTTCATGCGATGATATCATATCTGTAGCATAATATGCCCGAATTCTATTGTCAGGGCTAGGCTGCTGCATAACATAGCAAGTTCATCTTGGCGCCCTTCGCATGGCCATGAGGCGACAAGCCGCAGCCGATGCATTTACTCAGTAGACTCATTTTATTTCTCGGAACTCGATAATGAAAATCTGTCAGTAGATGATTTGTCTTCTTGTTGACTTTTGCCGATCTTGTGTAAATCTTGAAGTTGGGGGATTTGTGGTGAAGAATTGACGAGCCTCTCGTCTTTGATAGAACTTTTACGCCGGACTGACACATTCGGTATCATCTCTTCTCACTGACGATCTGCCAACACGGTGTTCATCATATTGGAAGTATCCTTAAACGAAAAAATATCATAAGAAATAGCAATTTATTGATGGTAAAGGGGTCAATTTATGTCATTGTCATTTATCGCATCTCATTATCACAACTCATTCATCCTCACCCTATACTCACTCACTCCCCCCTCAAGCCTACTCACTAAACACAAAAACAACTCTATCCCTCCCCTTATCACCCCAACCCTCCTCAACATCCTCAATCCTATACTTCTTCAACCCTTCATCTCCCAAACCCACAAGAACCTTCAACATTCCCTCCGTCTCAACCCCCAGCTCCCTCGGATCCCACGCTCCCGGCCCCGAGCCCCGCACCGTAACATCTCTCCTCCTCAGCCCCATCGCCGAGATATCACCAATATCACCCGCCATAGACCCAATGTTGATCCACGTAATAGGGTTCTTAGCACTAGCTGTGCTGGGACTCAACAGGAACGCATTGGGCCACGGTCCGTAAAGGAAATCGAGAACAATGTCTGCGTCTGCGGCGGCGGAGAAATCTGTGGCGTTGGGTTCTTGAAGGACAACGCTGGCGTCGAGGTCGAGCTTTGACAACGCGTCTTTGTTACGAGCTGCGCCGACGACGGTTGTTGCACCGAGGTGACGCGCTACTTTGATAGCGATCTTTCCACTGGCGCTGGTGACGCCGTTGATGAAGACTTTGTAAGGTTTGCCCTCCTTTCCAGTCCAATCAACACGCTTCCTCAACGCCATCCAACTCGCCATGACGGGGTTGACCATAGCAGCTGCAACAACAGGGTCTACGCCCTCGGGAAGCTCAACGATGTTGTGAGTTGGCGCATTGACGATCTCAGCATAACTGCCCTGCTTTGTACCAAGGAGCGAGAAGTAGACTTTCTTGCCGGTAGAGAGATTGATGCCTACACCGTCGACGCCGGGAACGTGAGGGAGTTCAGTAGCAGTGTAGTGTTTTCCCGCCGCGCGTGTGCGGACGAGTTGGTGAAGGCCTGCAGCGAGGACTTTGATCTCTGTCTCGTTGTCGTGAACTGGGGCTGCAGGAGGGGGAACTTTGATGGACTTGGGAGGTTGACCCCATTCCGTGACTTCAGCTGAGAGCATGCTCATCGTGATAGTGTATGTGCGAACAGCCAAAACTCTTTTATCGTGAGAGTAGAGTCTGAGGTATGAGAACAAGTGTGAGGAACACAATGACCTTGAAATGGAATCATACCGACGTCTTTATACTTCAACTTACATACCCGATCTATCAAACGGCAACTAACGGAACCAATGTGTCAGCACTATTTCAGCCTCTCAAAGACAACTATGGCCCTTAGTAATGAAACCCCTCTATTGATAAGCTCTCGGGAGTGAACAAAATTACCGCGCGAGAAGCTGCAGAATATTGGATAATACATCATGTAATCGTGCTTTGCGTCTAAGATTGACGGGACTTCGGCATCGGCCCCACCGATTTGGCGGTTATACGGAATGAAAAGGGCGATAAATCATATAGTAGTCCGAGTTATTGTCTGATCCGGAGATCATCACCGCGGAGCTCCGAGTGGAGACCGCGGGGATGGCGAATCATTCTTCATCATCGACTGCTAACCTACTGATCGACTACGTAGTATGGAGCCGTCTTCGCAATTCAAGAAACTAATATGCATTAAAACTTTCATGTATCTCTTTTCTGTGCTTCGTTACATCTGCCCATGCTTTTTACTGACAACCATCTAAAAAAAACCGCTTGACCCTTCTTTGCCCATGCAGCCTGTAAGGATATGAACCGCTGTCCTGCCCCCCTTAAGATGGACTTGTCTTAAATGCAATTGCAGCTGTGTATATAAAACGCCTCCTCCCAACCGGCCATGTGTAGAAAGACGCCAACGCCTCTTCGTTTCCATGTGTGCTTGCAACCAACCAACCGACCGACCAGCCAACCATCCATCCATCTTCACTCTCATCTAGCCAGCAGATCCGGCTTTGCTGTCCTTCTGCTCTTCCATGCCGCTCCCCGACGTTGCCAATCTGTATGTCAAGTCCGCAGACCGCTGCGGTATAAATGCTATGAGTAACACCGTTGGACATCAATCGTACACTCTCGCTACATATGTCAATATCTGGAAGCCATCCAGAATAATCTCCAATGTGCCCGCTCTCGCCCTCATGCTTTTAGGCTTTTCAAGTCATTGTGAATCGTTGATTGCGTGCCAGCATTGCAAGTTGACTTATCCAAAATATAAAACTGCCGGTTGAGATCAAGGTCCTGCTACAAGGGCTTATCCCCAAGACACTCGTCAAGGGAACCGTCGACATGTCTCGTCGCTTCTCAGATCGAGACTACCGATTAGCCGCCCTTTCGTTCCGATTCGTGCTTGGGAGGCTGCTCGCCATTTCCTTGTTGTCCGTTGTTGTTAGCGCCCTTTTTCTTTCCCTTGCCTGCTTTTTGCCAACCGCCGTCGGTTTCACTTCTAGCTCCACGAACGTGGCCGTTTTCTCGGGCTCCATTGACCTTTTGAGAACCCGACTTCTGGTTCTTCTGAGACTTTGTACCCTCCTGAGGCTCCTGAGCTCGCTCCTCAGTCTTCTGGCTGGACTTTGGTCCCTCTCCTCGTCCTGTCTTAGGGCTGTTCTGCTTCTCCGACTTCCAAGGCCCATCCTTTCGAAGGACTGTGGGTGAGGGAGTGCGGTTCTCGTAAACTGGTGAGAGATGAGCAAAATCTTGACCAACTGGTGGTCTGTTGATGCGGTTTTCAGCAATGGCAAGATCAAGAGGAGCAATCATGCCATTCTGCTGACGCGACATCAGGCGCTGGCGTGTCGAAGGAGACAGTCGAGAGTTTGCCGCCACCATCGGGTCCTGTACAATATGAGGACTTGCCATGTAGTGAGCGCTCATCATCGCGATACGATCGCGGAATGATGGATCGTCTGCCGTGGATGGGGCTGCAGCCATCATTGGGGCAGCGGATCCATTGGCCGCTACGGGAACCGGGTTGTAGGCACCTTGTTGGTTCATAGCTGCTTCAGGTACAGCCTGCGGCATGACGGGTCCATCAACAGGAAAGTTGGGAACACCATTTGAGCCGTGAATCTGCAATGGGTTCTCAAGGTTGGTCGACTCATCCGATGTAGTGCTACCTGTTCCCGAAGGTGGTTGCCGTGGGCTTTGGGTCACGCTTGTCTTGAGACTAGATCCATTAACAACCAATGGGCGCGAAAGGTTCTTGTTTTGACCTCCGGGGAAAGGGCCTTGTGCCAAAGGTGCCGATGATGCATTAGATGAGAAATTTCGTGCATGGCCTAAAGGTGAAGGCGATCGGGATGTCCTCTTCATTCGGCGGTCGAGAATTGTCTGAGGAAGTTGATCTGTCGAGAGTCGTCGTCGCCCTGGGCTCTGACCGGAGACATCCCCAAAAGCAAGACCATTCGTCACAGCTTGTGGCTGAGGCTGCTTGCTGGGACTTGGGCTTTCCGACAGATAAACAGAGTATTTGCCCTCTTCTGATTGTGGCGAGTCCGTGTGTGCCTTGGGAGTCTCGTCGAATTCTGTATCATCAGACATAAAGCTTGGAATAGGATTGCCGTTAACACCTCGAGAATGGCTTGGCCCATTGTAAGATTGGGCACCGAAATAACCGGGAGCTGCTTGTGCTGTAGACGGAGATCGAGATGCGGGCTGTGAATGTGAACGAAGAGCACTGTTGGATCCTTGGACACCTGTTTCATTATTTATACCATTTCGCTGGAGCGGGCGACGAAAGTCTTGGGTAGCACCCGAGGTACTAGCAGGAGACGAGGGATACGTTCCATAACTTGTGCCCGCTTGAGGAAAAAAGGGCGTGCCCAAAGTCATTCCATATAGAGCATACAAGTCTGGTCGAATAGGAGCGCTGAGCGGTGGATTATCAAATGAGTTTGTCCTGGAACGATCTGATGTCTGTTGAGGCTGCTGCTGGCCAGATCCTGTACTTGTAGACATCCTCTGTTGTTGCTGCTGTTGACCCATCGCTTGAGCCTGAGCCTGGGCTTGATGCTGCATAAATGCTGGTGATTGACTGGCATACAAGAGTCGCATGTTCTCCTGGTGCAACGCCATTTGAGTCATGAGATCCTGCTGTGCGTACTGAAACTGGAACTGTTGATTTTGGTACCATTGTAGATCCTGCGCCATGTTGACCGGCTGCATAAACATATTGTTGTTGTTGGCGTCGAACTGTGGAACACCTGCAGATGCACGTCGATTCGAATTTCCGCCTCGGTAATTATTGTTATGTCTTCCGCCACGGTGGTTCCCACGACCTCCTCGGCCTGAGTGTGTCTGTGAGGAACTCCTAAGCAGAGCAGGTCGAGGTTGCGGTGCTGGTCGAGACCATACTCTTTCCTCCTCTTTAGGGAACACGTACTGCTCGCATGCCTCCTCGAAGTTTGCCATCGAAATCAGGTCAAATGCTCGACGTAACTCCATATGTAAACCGCGAAAAGAATAGTCATCGGCGGTATTTCCGAGGTTACGAGAAGTATTGAACGGCTCTTCCACACAGAGCTGGTTGTTGATCGCATAATGCCACTTCTTTTCGTGTTTTGTGATCAGTTTGCCGTGCCGCACCGAGAGAACGTGCTTATCGTAATCGAACTCGTGGGCGTAGAAGCGAAAGAACTGAAACAAAAGCTCCGCAGTAGATGACTTATTCTTCTTTCCATAACCAGCCAGTTTGTCAATATCGTCCGCGAAATCGGGGGTGGTACCGTCGGGTTTGGGTAACTTATGTGGCGACTGATGCAATGCAGGAAGAACGGGAGGGCTGCGCAGCTGCAGAAACGCAATAATCAAGCAGATCCATGTGTAGGAACTCAATGTGCCACCAAACGCTATTAAACCGTTAGACAAGTTGAAGGGGGTGGCAAAACAACATACCGGCATCATTAACTATTCTTCTCCGTGTCCAATACTTTATAATCATTGCAAGCTCTCGAACTCTCGGGTCAATATCGATATATGTTCGAACCATGCGTGTATTTTCGAGCGCAAGAGTATTGTTGACATTCATATCGCAGGCGAGGCCCAGTTCAGGATCCCAGATCTTGACGATGGGCACCTTGGCGGCCGAAATACAGACAACCTTCTCCATTCCCCCTGTTGATGTCAGCGAGTTGTTAGCGAATTGGGGAAAGATACATACGCTTTGCTAGGAGGTTGGCGATCATGCAGACATCCTCCAATTCGCGCCATGTGGTTGTGATGCAGATGTCCACTAGATAGGGTTAGTCTGTAAATCATGCATATTGAGGGTGTGGACGTACCATCAGAATCATCCGAACAAAGAAGATTCCCAGAGGACCCAAAAAGATTCACGCGGATATCGTGTCCTGGCCATTCGTCATTGAAGGTCTTTTCGAGCTTCGAGACCAACTTCTTCCGATTCTCCTCGACAGCAGCGGTGGGGAGTAATCGGTCGTAGACCTCTCTCATATCTGTCGCCAACTTTCGCTCCTCATCCTCGGTCAACTTGCTCTTGACCGTCCTCAAGTCCAGCTTTTCCAGACGATCATTGCCGACCGAATACGGTATTCTCCTTCGAGAATTTATTTGGGCAGTCTCGTATTTGCAACTCGATATTCGCGGCGGTAAAGGCTGAAGTGAGGATAACGTGCTATGTGTCTCAGAATAAGCTGATCGTGGGGAATGGTTATTTGTCCCCGTGGGCGACGGCTCGCGGTCCTCAAGAGAAAATTGGCGAGCGTGCTGGTGAGGCGTCGAGGGCACTGAACTAGAGTGGGACTGAGCCGAAGGTGCGGACCGTCGGGGTAAATGCCTCGATGAGTCGGCGGCCTGCTTTGAAGACATTTTGGACGGAACCTCCTTGGAGGTTGCAACCGATCGACTCTTGTCTAAATTCTGATGTGACCTACTCCCATGGCCTCCAGCTGTGCTCCCCTTACCAGAGGCGTCTCTTAGCGACACCTTGCTAGAAGATCGCGACCGAGGCGCTGCCTGGATATGAGGAGCAGAGATGACGGGAGGGAGTGGCGGTGTCTGCAGGCCGCCGCCGCGGGATGGGGAGATGAGCTTATTGTAGTGGAGGAGTTGAGCGTGGTAGATGTTGGACTGCTGTGGGAGGAGAAAGGGGAGGAGATCGAGGTGAGAATGGAATTGTGTGGCGGACGGGTCGGGGAAGAAGGAGCCCTCGACGGCGGAAGCGCTGTGAGTACTCGTCGCCGATGGTGTCGTCGGATTCGGTGTGCTCGATGATATCGTCGAGGCAGATGTCCAAGGACTGGAAGGATAAGGATGTTGAGGTTCGGCCGTTGTGGTCTGGGCGTCCATATGGAGCAGCGAGCGAGCCCCGGGACGGTTCAAGTGATTGCGGGGACTGACGGCAGTATGCGTGACGACGTTTGGGTGTGTCTGGGCTCGTGGGAGATCTCTCTTTGCTCGGTGGTGGCGAAAGCTGTGGAATATGGAAAATGGAGCAGCAGAAAAACGTCGTTGCAGTTCTGAGCGCTAGAGAGGGTCTCAGGATCTCAGCATGCGATCCAATGCCGAATGAAGTCTATCGTGAAAGCCAGGGGGCGAATCTCAATCTCGTCGCTGAGAGGCGCTGTTCCTGGGTGGGAATAGCGAACGAGCCCGTGGAAATGGGAAGTTGTACGGAGCAAGAAAGTACTGTAAAACGAAGCGAAACGATAGCGTATACGACCGAAAGGCAATGGCGAATACAACAAGGGGCGCTGAGTGCGAGTGCGAGTCGAGAAAGGTGAGGAATTGCAGTTGCAGTCGGTATAACAACAATTTCCCGGGGCGCGGGATAATGATGGAAATGTAGGATTCGAGAGATGGTGAACGGTACAGTGGGCAGTGAACTATGGACGTGTCGGAGACGCTTGTGCTTGTGCCTGTGGGGGGGCTCTTTGCCAAAAGGGGGCCGCTCGGTGCGAGGGACGCCGGTTCACCTCGACTCGTCTCGTCGGGGGGAGGGCGAAACGATGGTGCTCGCTGTATTGGATCAGGGCGTAGAAGGGATCGGGTATAGCAGAACAGAACAGGACCAGAGCAGCTCAGAGGACAAGAACCGTAGTAGAGTTGATAGTAGAGAGAATTATGAAGAAAGAAAACAGAGACAAAGCAAGATTGGAAAATGCGGATGTGTATGGGAATGACAAGAGATGGCGTCTAGCGGGATAGACATGGGACATGGACATGGACATGGAGAGCCCGTTTGGTTTAGTTTAAGTTTTAGTCTGAGGGAGAGAGATCAAATCAATCAATCAAGACAAAAAGGCGAGAGAGAGACCTAGACACTGAGAAACTGAGATTGAACCGAGCCGAACTGAGGTGGTCCTTCTGATCTGAGGGGACCTAACGATACCTCGTTACGGTAGTCGTTGTTATTGGGGAGACACAGCACAGGCCTACGGGGCACACGGGGAGTTTTAGTTAGTGCAGCAGGTACCAAGGGGACTAAGGTGAGGGTGTGAGGTGCAGGTCGCACTGTACTTGGGACTCGGGCTTTATTATGTACAGCTGTACTGTAAATAGTCCACACCTCCGAGAGCATAAGCTCACCTGCAGGTAAATGGACTTATTCAAGAATGAGCTGACCTAAGCCCTATTTACACTCTCGCCCTCAACATTTTGGACAATCTATAGAGGTGTATTTACGCACCAACCTTTGCGGCTGCTGCTCGAGATTCACTGCACTCATTGGTTGATCACAGTGCTGAGTACAGTGTTTCCAGCTGACCTCTGTCAACTCCAATTAGCCCCGACACCTCACCGTCCGCCACAGCGAATAGGCCTTTGTAACCTTGAGAGAAAGCAGGAATAATAGAGCAGCCTCAGCAGAGTCGACTCCAAGCAAAGATCACAAAAGGGTCAATGTTTTCAGTAGACCGGAGGGATGGGAACATTTGGCATGCGGCGGGTGACTTTGACAGTAACAGCTCAGGGCGCAGAACGGGGCGAGTCTCAGGGTCACCACATACAAAATGATATCCATCTGAACAGAGAGAGGTCCACCAAGCTAACGCCCAGCGCGTGGCAGCAAGCCTCCGCAATATCTTTAGTTATTAGCAGTGAACCCAATGGAATTAAATAGCCCTGCCCTGCCCTGGTCTGGTCTGGCTTCTACTTCTGGATGGAATAATTCCAACCCATAGGACGCGAGAGTATCTTATTTCAATATACCGTGCGATTTGCCGATAGTGCTGACTGTTTTTTGGCCTCCACTAACAAAGAGTCGACGGCAATTAAATGTTGGGGCCCAAGATTGCCTCTCTCAGATCACATCACATCACATTAGCCGCACCCATTGAAGATACGCTGTACGACACAACCTGTAGACAGTCGTCAACTTGTCGGATTTACAGCCGCTTCGCCCTCATGGCACCTCCTGGCTAGCGCTGTGTCAGTATCTACAGGGGAGGATACCGAGCAGGGACCCTGATTCTTGCTATGGAGTCCACCCCTGCCGCCGTACGGGCTGTATCCACTTGTCCTAGCCCTGGATCTATCCCCGGCTGGTGACTCCTGGCCGCTTGTGATGCATCCATGCCATGCCATGCCATGTCCAGGCTTGCGGATTGTTGTGCCGCTACCAACCATCAGGGTTACATCACACACAACTTTATGTCAGATGATACTTTATCATAAAGTCACCACCCATCAGAGCATCTCGTTCCTGAGAGGTCGGGTTCTGGACGTCGAGGGGTCGGTCCTCCAATTCCCCTCAAACTCAGGACCCCTTTGTGAGATGGGATTTCTGGGTTTGGGCACCACGATAGTGATCATTGATGGCAAAAATAACCCAACGTCGTAACAAACCTGAAGTGTAAATGGACATTTACGGCCGGATATGTCCGTGGCGGGTACGGATATGGTGCCTTGCCCTGCCGCTGAGATGCAGCCTCAAATGGAAGATGCTGTGTTTGTGTGGGGAAGATGCAGGTAAAGCTAACTAATCTGCGACTGTGATGATGTCGGCATGTGTGTGGAGGAGAACGCCCTCCCTTTTTGATGCATTTGTAGACGTGGACATGCCTAGGATCGAGATATTTACACTGCAATAGTGATAATGTATCTCTCTGATGAGCTCAATAAACAGTAAGAACCTGTTTGGATTCCATCAGAAATCATTGACAGTATAACCGTAATGTTCCAGTGGCGTTTGTTGGCTCTCGCTTCAACCCCGTTTATACACATCACACCCAATCGTGATATGTCAAATCAACCTGAAGCAATTATCCACCTTTTGCTGGGCGCGAACCAACATAACACGACTTGAACAACTTTGATCAATCATCAATGGTAACATCGGCTAATACGGGAATATTTGGTGAACACGCCCAACAACGGCCCGTGTGTTTGCCTCCGAACTCTAGTTATCCCCTGGATTGCCAGCGCACATGGACGAACAGGTCAAGGCGTGCTCTAAACTTTGTGAGAGACCTCAACAGATGTCCATACAAACAGCTCGCTCTCCGCCTCTCGTCATGCTTCGTGCAAAGGCTGAAGAGACCCCACCAAACTATTGAATCGAATTCTGCAAAATACCAAAAATCAACAAAATATGTAGCAACACCTCAGGAGTCTAGTGTCTGTTTCGCCCAGCCAATAACCCAATTTGAGAATGCCGAGACACCCTCTTGTGTGGTAGGACAAATTTAAGTTATCTTTTGCAGAGGATACGCCTCACTCGTATCTTTACTTAGCATCTCGATCAACTTTAGGCGGCATTGAATTCTCCATCATGTCTCACCAAAAATCAGCCTCTTACTCTTTCAAACCGAAATTTCTGCGCCATTGTCATACCTTTGAGTCTCCCTTCTGGGCCACCAAATAACTCTGCTTAAACTTAGCGTATCCCTTTTCTGCCAATGTCAGGAACAAGATCAGCCTCAACACATAATAATTACTTAGAGAGATACAAGCTGAGTTAAGCTCATCCCTTGCGGGTTGTCTTGGCCAATCTTACTCTCGGCGATCTGTTACGTAGTATATCTCTTTCTTCGTATCACCTGCGATACGGTACGTCTATACGATTTCCCTGTCCGTATCTATGCACTATTCCTGTTCTCACTCAGGTCAGGTCAGCACTGGACACGTCTTGGTCTCGGGAGATCATCCACCGGCCTCAAGCCACATGAAGGGACAGGGGAGCTCTGGGACTTACCTTTCTCTGCCGTTCACCATGTTACAAGTGTTTATTTGTTTTGTGGTTTTACTTTTAGCCATGTCTTTTCAGCTCGTGTCTTCTATTGACTATGGCGCACACACTCTACAAGCAACTATTACCGCTACGAGTACGACCACACCTTTTTGAGGTCTATTTTGAGTCTGGGTTGTTTATTAGAGTTACCTCGTCAGTCGTTTCCTTCGGAGCTGAAGCACAGTGTGTCTCCCTGTGACCAGTCAAACGTCGTGCCTTGACTTTGCTGGGGCTGAAAGCTGACTTCAAGCTGACGAGAGGTGGCTGTAAAAGTCGCGGGTTGTTGGCAAGTGCAAGCCATTCAAACTCAATTACTCTTTCCATGTATGATGTTGAAGCAGCGGCTGGCTGAGGTAAACGATTGGGCCCCCGCTTACCTTTTATCGAGGTCTTCTTTTCTTGCTTCCCCACTTTGACTCTCACAATATCATCTTCTCGATATTTGGGCCAGAATATTATTTCACTGCAACAAATATCCGTACCTGGCGCTCACCTCGGATACGGCAGCCAAGCGGGTGCCAACTCCAATACATGATGATTTCTTAGCCTACCCGACAGTATCGGATGACTGCTCATTCATTGACCATCACGAGGGCCAAACGCCTACAAACGCGATGCCTGCAATTCCCCAACCGACGTCATTTGTGATCCGTCTTGAACGACCAAGCGGTCGACGAGAAAAAAAAGAGGCACTGCTCTGTGCAACAGTACAGCCAGTCACGGTGCGCAAAGGACACCCTGAAACGTCCCAGAGACCACATTTTCCGGCTCGCTGCCGTTCACTACAGCGGTCAAGCGCCTTTTATCACAAACCCATCGAATAGGCCAGGTTTTGTACAGGAAACCAATGCTCGTTTCCGCCTGCAAGATTGATTTCCATTGGTTGAAATGATTGCAATGCTGCTCTCTTGCCAATACAAACGTCGCGGGCCTGGCTTGACACGCCACCAAACCGCGTTCAAGTGCATAGAACGGGCGGGCACATTAGATGGAAAAAGCAATGTCCATCTCTAGATTTCACTTTGATGTCTATGTCTTTTGTCGGTATACTTGGACTACCGGAACTGTGGGAAACTGTGTTCTTCGGGAGTGTTGCATGGCTGAAATGAAGCTTGATTTAAGAGTCCAAGGTTGGACATACAACTGGTGATGTCACCTATAACCTCGATATACAGAGGAAGTGGCTCTTACTTAATACAAGTCTCCGAACCCTTTCAACCGATACACGATGGAGGAAGGGCGGAGTCTCCATTGGATGTCGTTTTGCTGTCTGTGCCTTTTTGACTTTTGCGATGGGGACAGAGTGATAAGACCTGGCCATCCTTCTGAATGTTCGTCTTTTCACTTAGGTCTGTTACTCCGAGTTATTCCAAATACTGATTTGTCACTATAGCGGGTTCTGGGGCACCAGCAACGGTTGAGTTCGACTACGAGACATTGATCTTCATTCCGGAAAGCCCACGGTATATTTCACCACGCCAGTGGGGGAGAACCAGGTCCTTTGTTCTTGCTGCACACCTAGACTGCCAGAGAAGATTCCCTCCTTTTGACAAGCACGTTGTATCGAACCTCCTATGCCATGATTTCCCACCCTCGGATTCCCGAAAACGGGAAAGAATGCTAGTTCTTCAACAGTGTTGCCTTGATACTTCCGGGGAGCATGCAGATATCACATTGGACGCTCTTCAAGAACAGGCTCGAATAGGCGTGAGAGACTTAATTCTTGCACCAAACTTGGTGAAATTCCTTGCTGGCAAAACGGCCAGATATTTACACTTCGTTGTCGATCCATCAAAACCAATTTGGGGACTATCTGCCATGTTCGAAAATGCTCGCTACCTCCAAGGCCTTTCAAACAAGGATGGTAAAAACGCATTCTTGGTGGTCTCCGACCCGCAGCAACTCTCAGACGGAGTCTATTTCGCTTCAGACCACCTTGGAGTCAGGGCGGTCTCCTTTGGTGAGACCGATGTGACACGAAGCTCCAACTATGAACAGCCGGGAATTTGGTGGACTTTCCAAAACACCAATAGGTCGTAGCGCTACTTTTTGAAATGGTACAGTGATGTGAGTCGGCCCGTGGCTTGAGCGAAAGTCAGAGAATTGACAAAAGACCAAACCGCAGGGTTTTAAAATGCGCGACTTGCATGTGGTGAAATCTCCAGAAGACGTTCTGGCTCCGCTGGCAAGGTGGTCGTTGCTACCACCAAATCCAGAAGCCATCTGGTACTTGAACCTTGATGACAGGGCCGGTGGTCGACATTATTTCAAGGTTTTGGAGTGTGAAAGCCCTGAGATCACTGGCTATTCAGCATGCTTGCTTGACGAAGACCTTTTTTACTTGCATAGTCATCGTGAGAGCGAGGACTTTTCATTCTATCGTGAAGGTCGAGGAGACCGACTACACGCAGTGTGGCTATATTTTCCAGTCGAGAAGCACGAGCGGATCGTCGAAGTCTGGCGCCTTAGGAGAAGGCCAAAATTCTGGCGCGATATCCTTCTGGTACGTTACAAAGGTCGGACAGATGGCAACAGGTGAATCGGTGCTGATGCAATATAGCTGAGAACGAACAAGGGACGTGTTTTCTTTCTAGGAGCAAACGCCAATATGGCCCAACCAGATGCCATCTTCGAACGTGTGGCCTTATTGACCACACAACCTTCTCGTCTCTGGCTCAGTTCTCAGGGAGACGGCGTCGACTGCCTTGCATTCGATTGTGAGGACAAACGCCACGATAAGAATGAAGCCCCCCCATCTTTCCACGACCCATCTACATGGTCTTCAAGGATGAGTGCCCAGCAGGTCTTCAATATATCGGTTAGACTTGGAGCTGTGACTGAAGTCGTCCCCTGCAGAAGTTGGATCCCAGGATCTACGGGGATTGTCGGTCTCATCTTTGCCTACTCCGATGGCTCGAGGGAGTCGGTAGGACAAGTCCGTCTTGATCATCTCCTTTCACCCATCGAGGTTGATCCGGCTGGAGAGATGTGGCTAGGGGCCAGATTGTTTCACCCCAGCGGCGCAGTCGTTGAGTCGATGAGAGTGATTCCGTCCACTGGCCAAACCTTCCATGGTGGAAACCCTTCCCAGGAAGGATTGACCTGGTTGAGGATACTTTGGAGGGGTCGGCTGGACTGGAACTTTCTGTATAGCAAATGCTTCATTAATGTCAGCGATCAAGCCAATGTACATTAACATATGGGTATTGATATGTTGCTGGAGAGTTGGGCTGGGAGAGAATGGGAGAAGGAGGAGGTATCAGGGCAGCTTGTTGTGCGTGCCCGTTGATAAGACACATTGGCGCTTAAAGCAAATTCGTTTAACATTTCTTTCAAGATATCTATGTTCCTTCATATCAGGCTAACAAGATCCTCGCTCCATCTTCCAACTCCATAACATCATCTGCCCTCGCTGCTTTCCCACCCCAAATCACCGTTCCAGTCCCATCAATAGCAAAAGCACCAGCTTCCTGCCACTTATTCCCCATCGTCGTCAAAGGCCCATCGTCTTCCTCATCGTCCATACTATTGGTATTCATTGGTTTCTTCTCATTCATCTCCTTCCTCTGTATCGCTCCAGCTACCTTCTCTCCCAACCATCCCGACTCCTTCCATCCCTGCACTTGAGTCGTTGGATTGAGCACATACCACATACTACTTGTTCCTAAACCCCATGCTGCATAAATAGCTCTCTCCTCATCAACTATAACGCGAACGCTCCATGCGCCGCCGAGGAGGGATACCCATTTTTGGGTTGCTTGCTCAGAGGCGTGGGATACGGCTATGCATGTTAATGCATCTCCATACCGGTTCGCCATTGTACGGAGATTAATGAATGTCTTTTGAGCAACTGCACTCAATCAGCAAAGCCCTACCTCAAGACATGGGAACGACAACTTACAAGCACAACCAACACACCGTAAAAACACAAGCAAAACTCTTTTCCCCCCACCAACCCTCAACTTCCCCGTCTTATCAACTGGCGCTTTATCTCCTATCCCCGGGAGTCTACCCTTAGCAACAGCAGCAGGCGGAGGCGTCAACCACGGCTGAACAGTAAGCGGAAGAGAACGGATTGACATCCAAGACGTCCAGCCTGAATCAGTTTCATTATCGAGATCTGCTGGTGGGTTTTTGCGCAGTTTGTTTGGTTCGCGCTTCTTTTCTGAAAAGTCGAAGACATCGCTTGGTATACCTGCTTTTTTGAGGGCGAGCTTGGTAGTGAATGATGAGAGCATCGTGAGGAATGAGATGAGTGAGGTTGGATGAGACTTGAGATAGATTGCGGGCCGGGCCGATGGGGTGAGACAATTATGGGTTGAGCATATCACGGGAATGGATTATTTGATGAGATTAGTGATAGCAAGTTGTTATGTTTGTTCTTTGTGTTGTGAAAAAGATGAGACGTGGTGTTGAGTTGAAACTCCAAACAGGGGGGTCGTGATATGACGCTAGTAAGGGTTTGGAATGGGGGCGACTGGTTTAGGGTAACGCGAATGGTAAGGCTTCATCAGCTGGAATGAAGAGAACAGAGTTGGAGAGGATCGTTTCGATTCAAAAGACTAGTAGAAGGCATTTGATTTGTTTGAGTTCATTATCTACCTACCGTACGCGGCCCTGATTTGATGATCTGGTAATCTGTCCCCTGTCTACACAATGTTACAAGAAAACAACCCATCAGTATAAACACGAGGTGGTTTCCGTGACTAGGCATGGGAAGATACTTCAATGAATTCAGCAATACTCAGCACTATTATGATCATATTCATGTGAGCATACTAGAACTCTTATGAGGTGTGGCATGAACTTGTCATTGTACGAAGGGATTGCCATTAGTATTCTTCCTAAACGCTAAGCATGTCCATATTGTACATAGTCGTGATTATTCCCCGTCTCTAGCTACCCAGGGCCTGCGATATTGTGCCCAACATCCAGAGAACTCGAAAGACAATGTCAATTTCTTAAAATTGTGATTTTGGCCTCAAAGCCCGTAGATGTTATAGTTGTCAAACTCTTCGGTAACCTGTTCCGTGTCTCGGAGATTTCTTGGAGCTGGTTGGTGGCTCAAGTTAGCATACCATGAGTTTTTGTTGTCAATATGAACCCGTCTTGAACTTACTAATTTCTCCAGTCAGAATGGTACAGGATTTAACGACTGGGTCCTCGCGTTCGGACTTGGCGTCTTCGGCCAGTACATGAAGCATCTCGTTATCCGGTCTACTGCACATGTGATGCAACAATAGACATGTACTGCCGTCAGAGTCCTTGACCCAGTCGAGCCTTCCTCTCATGGGCAGTGAGATATACTTTGGAAACCTGTCATACTCGTCGTCGCTCTCTGCCTCGTCCTCACTGTCATTTTCTGCAGAGCTATCGCCTTCGTGAGAAGTTTGTTCTTCGTCAGAGTCCTGTTCATCAGTGAGATTATCCATTTCTCTGTGCGAGGAGAAGGACTGTAGCAGCGGTCGAGAGAAGCCAAACCACTCTATTCCACAATCGCAACAGTGGATGTTCTCATCGAAAAGACCAGCCTCCTTGTATTCGACATATCGCATCCACAAAGTATCAGAAGTTACTTTCTGCGGCGTCCCAAGGTCGTCATACAGAACCTCACCAATACAAGTTCGAGTACCATCATCGTAGGTGAAGAGAAGACCCTGTATAATTTCATCCTCTCCCCAAGTGAAAAGCGCTCTTTTTATACACGGGGTAATCTCTCTGACTCCGTCTAGCTTTGCTGATGAGTAGTGGGTGTCAATGGTCATGTCGGGCGCAGTCTTCCAAGCAGGTTGGATGTGTCGGGTTTGCGGCTTTTCCCAGGTAAACACAGAATCGAAATGGAACCAGGAGAGGTTGTTGGCGTGCGAGTGGAACATGGAGGAAGGTTTATCTTGTGGTAGTTTGGTGATGACATGGTATGTCGCACCCGGACCATCTTGCTGGGTTCCAAGGACGAGGCTACGGCCGTGATCTGTGACAATCTGTATCACCCACCGTTTAGCAGTGACATCTCTGCATACATCTACAAGAGAGTTGGTAACCTACGACGAGAGTGGCCTTTCTTTCAGGATATTGGCGGACCCAGAGTTCGGAGACTCTTTCGTTAGGGTTCATGGGAAAATGCAGACACATGACATGGTTGGGTTCACCTGTCGTGTATTTGTGGTAAGGCACTGGCGGTCCATCCCCGTGGAAATTGCATTGCAAGACAGATTCGCCAAGAAGAAGGAAAGAATAGCCGAATGTCCCTGGCTTATTCCAGTCAAGACTTTGTACATCAGTCCAACACATGCCATAAGGGAGCGGGATCTTGGGCGAAAACTTCACAGGCGACGGAGGCATAGCCCATCGTATCTCGCAAGGACTGGCTAACGCGAAGTTGAGAAAAGTCCCTGGGGTTTTGACAACAACGAGGTTCCGGATCTTGATGCCCTAGACCCAGGCTTGTCAGCAACGTCTGCTTCCAACTTATAAAGCTGGCAACACTTACATCAAATCTTGCCTTGAAGTGAAATGGGCGGGTTTGTTGAGCATGACAGGTCCACCACTGCTCATTGACTTCCTCATCCTCAGGCCTTTCCTGTCCTTTAGTTATAACAACCTTGTTGGCTCCTAGATGGTTATGACGGATGAAGACGTTCAAAGGTTCCTCCGTGTTCCCCTTGATGAAAATTTCTTCATCACCACCCTGCGAGTCGTAAGAGAACGAATGGATGTATTGAATACCTTCAAAATGGGTGTACTTGGCCCATAGAGTCGTGTGGCCGTGGACAGGAACTGATATGAACCCTCGTCGAGGTCGACCCTGCCTCGACCATCGTTCATGGATGAACTGAATTGACTGTTCGCGAACACAGTAAACGGCAATATTTCTGCATATTTCTCTGGGTAGACGTCCACGAAGAGCCTGGAAGAGGTTCTGTGTGACGGTGTTCTCCAACCAGCGGCGGCGAGGGTCGCACATTTCTCCAGGCTCGTTAAAGCTCCCGCGGATGGTGACGGCAGCTCCAGCGAGATCTCGCAGACTACCCGAAGCCAAGGACTCAGCGTAATCAACGCATTCGTGATGTAATACAATGGGGTGGGCTCTTCTGCCATGGCATTTGACTATTCCGGGTTCTGCGGCTTTCTCCCCTGTAACTGTCAGTGTTATGCCGTAAGTCGGCAGATTTGCGACCTTACATTCGACGAGTTCATCTTCATCTGCTTCAATGATCTCAAACCCGCAAAGGCTGCAGATAATTTCGTACAAGTCCAAGTCTAAAAAGTCCCTTTTGGAAGGGTCCAAGTGTCGGTCCTCGAACGCGAGTTCCATCGGGACGAAGTCAGACGAGGTGAGGCATGAGTCGAAAGAAAAGAGAAGAGAAGGCAAGGAGAAAGGACGAAGTAACCAAGAAGAAAGAAAGAACCCCAAGGAAGAGGAATAATAAAAAATAGTGGAGCGAAAGCCATTCATTGATCGAGGTCGGCGAGCCAGACCGATAACCGTGTTGCTCACGGGCACGCGTTTGGTACTGCTGGCACTCGGATACCTAAGTACCTAAGTTACCTAGTGCTTGCTTAAGAGCTCCAAATGCCCATCAGAGCCTTATAATGCAGTAGAAATGTAGCATTAGTGAAAATTAGATGTATGCTTGTGCATGGAAAATCCAATCATTGGAGTATGACGGCAAGAGATACTTTTTACAAGTCTAACTCAGAATCATGATACACTACTCCTCACTACCTTGACATCCGACAACACAAATATAATCAATTCCTTCAAAAAAATCTCCTCATAGACATCCATTACTTACCATCACTATTTGTCACTGTCTGGTCTTGCTGCTGTAGTCTTCTGACAGTTGGACGACAGTGCACACCAGCGTCAACAAAGTGGCATCCAACAGCAAACCCATCATTCACCACACGAAGAAGGGCCCACATCCATTGCAGACCTTGAACTTCGAACTCTTATTTCTTCTATTGCATTTCCATTCCCTTACATCAAGAAACTTCCTTGGGCCGCGCTCTCAACGGCACCTCAAACACCGCCCAAACCAACCTACGCATCTGACAATTTGCTGACGTCTGGTGGTCAGTTTACCAAGACAGACGCCTTCACAATGGATCTTTAATCTGAAGATCATGATGTTATCGACTCCGATGTTGATAGTGACGATTTGGAGATAGTTTATTACAAGGCTAATAGAGGCTTTTCACCATCGTGTGGTCTCTGCAGGTTTGACTTCCGTATTGATGACACTGTTGTCGTTTGTATGCTACCTTTCTCGCGAATGAGATGGTTCGCTTCTGACCCTGTCTAGTCAAAGAAAATCGCAACCACGGTGACATTACATCCCTAGGATGTGTCTACACTCGGTAAAACTCTGCCTCCATCCCCCCTAGAGACCAAGAAAACTTGAAAGATTAAGGCAATGCATCAAGAAGAACTAGTCTAACTCTAATAAATCAGTACTAAACTTGCCTAAGTCTTTTTTATCACTTAGGACAGAGATCACAAGCTTTGTCGCCTCCCCTAGTTTCCAAACGCACTCAAGATCGGTTCTCCCTCCCACGAATCGGCACAGCGAATGTTTTGATATCTGGGCTTGCGTAGTCCAAGACGTTCTTCCTACCGGCCATGACTTGACCAATTTCATCGCACGGCTCCCCTCCCTCAACGTGTCGGACAGCACTAGCGAAGCCGAAAACTGCCCACTCAAGTCTTCTACTGAATGGGATTTTGATGTACCTCGTATTATCGTTAGGCACGGGCTCAGACAGATAAAGGCTGGTGACTCTCATATGCCATGGGTAAAATTCCTCAGGTTCTATGTCGTCCATGTCCACCAAGCCAAGCCAGAAGTTGTTTGAGTAGACTGGCAAGGGAAGGTCGAGGCAATCGAGACGTACTTGTCCAACGCATCTCCGACGACCATCACCATTTTGTGGAAGTGAATCAGATCGTTCTGGAAGAACTCCCCAAGATCTTTGTTCGTACCTCATGTCATGCTCAAGAGTTTGGGCGACTGTCAGAAAGCGTAGCTTGATGTCCTATTCCGATCTGTGAGCGCATATCGTATGAAAGGATAGGTGAACTTACATCATATCGTAATACGAATTGCAGTGGAGTGTCTTGATGACGAGAAATGCTCCAAGAGAGACCCGGTTCCATGTTCAGAGAGGGCAGCTCATTATCCTCTGTGATGATCACTTCCCGGATTCCCCCATGATCCTCAGAGTAATAGGTGTTTCAGTAAGCCTCAGGTCTGTTGCGAGCGTCCCTCTTCCTGTATCTGGCCTTGAAGACCAAGGTGTCTTGTTGGGTGAGGCGGCGGGTCGATAGAGACCTGGCGTAGCGCAGCCCTTCGACTTCCATATTCTGGGCTCAAATAGAGTTGTTTCTCCCAATGAATAGACTTTTAATCCAAAAATTGGGACGGTTTGGGTCCAGCCAAAGTTCTCGTAGAATGAGACGTGCGCGTTCACGCATACAGAAACTTGCAATGTATTAGCATATCTCTTCTGGAAGACCACCGTTGATAGCTCGTCTCAGGTCCGCAGCAATCGATTCCTTGATCCACCGTGTGCGGCGCTTAGTCTAAGACATAGGAGGTAGGAGGTAATGTTGTCGACCGGGGGTGACTTCTGACAGATTGAACGGCCAGTTCTCGACCAAAGTCTTGGGCTTGACTAGTTTAACGCAACATGGGTGGAACCCTTTCTCTACTACAACGCGTTCCTCATATGCAGGTTCGTACTCGCCGTACCAGATGCGAGGATAGAGTTGACTGACCGGATTATCTGCAAAGAGTCAGTGATGGCTTACACTACAAAGTTCATTAGGGCATATACATACAAACAACAAATTCTTCACCAGCTTCAAATTCGAATCTGCACAGGCCGCAACTGGGGTAAACCATCGTGGCTTCCAAAGCCTGAGGATCAAGATCCGGTTCGTAGTTAGCACCGATATCAGAGCCAAAGTTGGAATCAAGATCAGGATCAAGACCGACAGAGTCGTGGTCAGAATCACTCTCATCTTCGCTCGGGGCGCTTGGCACGACCGATTCCACTTCATTGTCGTCGGAGGTGGACATGATTGAGGAATGTCGAGAAGATGAAAGAATAAATCCGCAATATGGTGTTGAAGGAAAAGAAGAAAAACGACAAGAGTGTTTGTAGGTGGAAGCAGGTATTTGAGGGTTTGACCGTGATTCACACTTCCTTGGAACAAGGAAGATGCAGTCACTGCGCGGCCCTCGGGGAGTAGACCACAAAGCAAGTACGCTGAACATGCATATCCAAATGCCTTTGCAATAACGCATCTGTAAGTCGCGGTGATAATGTAATCCTACCTACTTTGGGCAATTTGTTTGAGATTCAGATTGTTCTCCCTCGCCAAGGCCGAGATGTCCTAGACTAGAACAACTCCAAGTACTATCTCCCAAGTCTGAAACGGATTCCCAGAAGGATCATATGGCGATCCCATCGGAGAAAATAATCCCACTTAACTACCCACCGTCTTCTGCTTCTTCGTAGACGTTCCATATGTCAGCTGCGCGAACACCGAACGTCTTGACCATCTTAGAAGCAGTTGCACCAGATGCTGCCTCGTGGGCCAACACTTTGTCCATTGATGAAGGAGGGTGAGTTTTGTGAGGAGAAGAAAATGAAAAGTAGACCCTAGGAAGATTTATAGCTGGTATATTAATAGAAAACGTGGGCAGTAAATGTGACTTCTCTCTTCACTCTCATTGTTGATACTGCTGGACCTATTGTTGGCAGTGCCTGGCAGATGCCAAGAATACCACCGGAAGACTCCTACGCGAGAGGTGACAACAGCCAATTGACAAATACCGAACAAAAAGAAGAAGGAAAACTTGCAGAAACATTGTTCTTGTTAATAGGTTAGGTGGAAGACACGGCAAATGCCTGCCTACCAAGATGGAGTGGAGTACCTTACTTCAGACTTGGACCAGCATCACCACGATAGCACCAAGTTCTACGAAAGATCAGACAAGAAGAGTCTTGAGTTCACGAAATAATAAAAAGATAATTTACTAAGACTTCAAATAATGTCAGTGCTTATCATTCTTAATGTAAATAAGCCGTTGGAGGAGTTACGTCAAAGCACCAAAACACAAAAAATGAAAGCAACGAAAACGCTTACAATCAACATGTGGGAACAGTCGGAGGCGAACATCTCCTTTTTTTGCATCCGCTATTTATCTTGGACTAGAGCTTAATGAAACAACTTGATATTCACGGGCCCCAAGGGAATGAAGGCAGATTGCTTTGTCTACCTAGTTGAGGTGGATATGCTCCTTACAAAAGTCTACAAAACATCCCTTCACTACCACCCATCCAGCCCATCCCAATTCAGCTACGTAGTACGTCAAGGGAAAATATTTGATCAAGAAATATCAAGGGAGACCTGTTGGGTTTCAAACAACGACAGAGAACGTTTTGACCACTCCCGGAGCACGTCCTCCAGACTCAGCCTCACGGGCTAGCACCTGGTCCATCTCATCTTTTAGTTCGCTGCTCTCATGATGACACACTGAGTGACAGGTATAGTCCCAGCACCTGTAGCTTTGCCATTCAAGGGAGCCTGTAAGTGGTAGTTCAAAGTACTCTCGGTTCTTGTCACGCAAAGGCTCATCCACCTCAAGCCACTTGATCTTGTTTGTCGGCGGCCAGAAGCCGTCAGGGAGAGGGACATTTTTCGACTTGTCACAACCAAGCCAAATCTTTCCTGACGCAACCATGAGAGGCGCCTCCATGTAATCGAGACGGATTTGCCCGAGAGATCGTTGATGGCCATCGGCGTATGTAAGGAGCATGCCGACAATTCCCACATCCTTAGAGTATCTCCAATTTCGGCATACAGCAACCGTCCTGACATCCCGAAGCTCCGCAGTTGACGCAAAGAAACCTTTGCCTGGGTAGGCAGTGGACTTGGAAGGGTTCGGAAGTGAAATGTCGATGGTGTGCTGGTCCCAAGTCGTTGCTTGTTCAAAGCCCAGCCAGAACGTTGCTCTGTTGGACTTGCAACATAGCATTCGAGATGGATCGGTCGGCGACAACGTAGTGATCGGCTGATAGGTGAACTTGCTGGGCTCTCCAGTTTGAAGACCGAGAACAAAGTTCCGGCCTTTATTCGTACGCATCTAGAATAGTATTAGTGTGTTTATACCTAGCATCGAGGGTATCATCGTAACTTGCAACAAGGGATTTATAGATTGGATGCCATGTATTGCCGCGACCTTCAATTCGAAGCCAAAGCTCCGCGATTCGCTCGTCTCGATCAACGGGTACGTAGAACCAATCACCTTCATGTTCGTTGCTCACATCCACCAACTGTGAAGATGGCCCTCCCATGTTGTTCGAGATGATGTCACAGATAGATTGCTCATCTATGAGAACGGAATAACCACGGCATCCAGGTAGATTCCAGTCAACTGCACGGATCGGCTCATTGTTGCGTCCTGGTAGAGGAGGAGCGAGCTGGGAAATGTCCAAGCCATCAGGCAGAACAGCCCAGCGCCTCTGTCGGTAGTCGGCCATTTCATTCTTTCTCTCAGTTATGGCCAAGTCACGCAGCTTCAGACCCTAAAAGCGCAAAACCAGTAAGTAAGTGAAGATCACCGGTATTGTCGAGGATGGAAAAGTAACTTACATCGGTTTTGTATTTGAAGCTGAACGGAAGAGCCTTTCGACGGTTAACAACCCATCTCAAGCCTTTATCTCGATTTAGTGAAGTAGTGTTGTCATCTTGAGTGATGACAACTTCACGGATACCCAAACAGTCTTCGGCGAAGTAGACACTGACACGGATGCCGGAGGTAGCCTCGAAGAGCTTCGTGTCACTCTCGCTTTTACGAGTGGTGGAGAGAGACTTGATGTACTGGAGACCCTCAAACTCAACGTGCTGTGCCCAGATGGAACGCGACTTGGTCACCTGGAGGGTGGCATGCCGAGGTCCCGCAAAGTCTTTGTTTGACCAAACGTCGTTGATGAGCTTCATCGCATATTCGCTCAAGCAGTAACGGCCAATATTCTCACAGATCTCGAAGGGAAGACGATATCCGACGATAGCCATGAGCTCTTGGGCAAACCTCTTCTTCAATCGACGTACGCGGGCTGCTTCAACGGATGGAAGAAGTTCAGTGTAGCCGACTCCGTAACTGGTACGGTCCCTGATGGCGCAATGAATGGAGTCAGCAAAAGGGAGACTTTTTGCAACCATGTGCACGCATTCTGAGTGGTAACCTTTCTCAAGGGGACGGCGACCTTTTGCAAAGTCCCAGCCAGTTGGCTCAATGCGCTCTGGCTCAATGTACTCACCTGCCCAGGTATCGAGCAAGTGAGGATTTCTGGGGTTGACTGTCGCGAGTTAGTAGGGGGTTGGGACAGATGATTTGACAAGGGTACATACAAACGACAATAGAGTCACATGGCTCAAACTTGAAGCAACATAGGCAGCATCTAGGCAGGACCTGCGGTTCCTCGTCTTCCCGAGGTTGAACAAACTCGTGGTACCAGTCTGGAAAATCAACTGGCATGACATATAGCCCAGCGAGAGCCATTTTCCCGACTTTTCGATTTGTTCGGCTAGATGGGTAGAGATGATGTCGTCAGCTATCTCTCAAGGCAAGAAAGATATGTGGCAGCGAAGGAAAAAGGACAAATAACGACGAGAGAAGTATCCTTGAGCTTTGGCAGTGAAGCCATATCCCAAGAATGAAAAAATGCGGCACTCATTTATACATCTTTGGAGCCAGTCACCAGGACATCTAGCTTTTCAGGCAAAAGCAAGATATTAGGCAACAGTGAGGGCAATGAATATATATACGTGTTAATTTGTGTCCTTTACCTTTGTGTTGGGGCTGAAGCCTCTTTTTAACTCTCAACCTTATCACAGCAGCACGAAACTTGAGTCACCAAAAGACTGTAGCCCGGATGGTATCCTCATCGGCCAAGCCTATGACCTACCACAACACCACTACGAAACACCAAAACACCAAAAAAAGAAAGCCTCGCAAACGCTCGCAATCGAAATATAGGAACAGCCCGATGCGGGGGTCGAACCCGCAACCTTGAGATCGCGTACTCGTAAGAGTCTCACGCTCTACCGATTGAGCTAACCGGGCGTGGCTCTTAATTGGATGAGGTGGCGTGGGGACGAGGGCGCTTGTGAGGGCGGGGAGCCCGTGATGATTCTTTTGGTGTTGAGGGGCAGTCAGTCACTTTAGAGTTCGCGAGATGCTGGAGTCAATTCTATTGATCGGTAGGTAAAGAGTTCTAATCTTCGCGACCAGTGCATCTTGTAATCTCGACAGCGTCCTTCAATTGTTAGCGAGAGTAATGACAGTGGTTGCATGGGGGTACTCACAGGAACACCGGTTGGCTCAAAGCTATGAACCAACTTACTCTCATACACCAGATTCGGATCCCCCTCCTCCTCATTAATCTTCTCCTCACCCTCTCTCTTCGCATACTGTTTCGCAGTTCTATCCGCAAACCCCTCCTTCTCATTCCCCCCCTTCGCCGCACGCTTCTCCGCAACACTACTCCTCACATACGCCAAATACGGTGGATTCCCCGGCTTGATGACGTTATCAGCCGCCAGAACACTACCCGGTCCTACGAGCCCCAAACGCTCACAGAGTTTAAGATCGCTCGTGTACGCGGGCTTGTAGTGGTCGAGGAACATGAGGTCGATTTTGGAGATTGTCCCGTTGGCGTGGAGGCGGGCTAGGCCTGCATCACTGGGGCCGACGATCACGCGGGCGATGTCGCGCAGGCCGGAGAGGTCGAGAAGGGATGTTATGACGGCGGCAAATTCGGGGTTGCGCTCGAGGGAGAAGTAGTGTGTGCCCCCGGATTCGCGGACGGCGTTGGCGAAGAGGAGGGTTGAGTAGCCAACGTAGCCTCCAAGTTCAACCTACACCAGTACCAGTCAGTAAGTTCCTCACAAAGGGTAAAGAGACCAATTGGCGTACCATGACTCTGGGCTTCACTTCAGCGATCAGATCTGTTACAATCTTGCCCTTGTCCTCACCCACGTTCATGAGATACTTCTTCGTACGTCCAAACTCATCAATGGCTTGAAGGACACGCTCCGGCGAGCCTCGCAGCTCATCAATGTCTGACCGACCATAGATGTAGTGCAGAAGCTCAATCTCACGCCCATCGTCGAAGAACGTTTCTTCTTGCTCAACGTAAGCTTTCTTTTCGTCAAAGGAGGGCATTTTGTCGGTATTGTGCAACAACAACACACCAGGTCAATATGCAGTGTGAACCGAGTAAAAAAGGAGCGGGAGCAATGAGCTATATGTACCTACACGAAAAAGATAAACAAAAGAATCGCGTCACGTAGTGTACCCGTCATTCATTCCCCTCACCAGCTGCAGCTTGACTGCAAGATGCATATGAGATGCTCACCGGTGCCTGCACTCGGGACCCCGATTGAGGGTCCTGGCGGGGAGAAGACCGTCCGGACACGGTCTTCGGGTGGGGGCTCCGGATATTCCCATGACGCGCACATGCAATTCTCGTCATCATCTGCACAATCTGCTACCGTTAATTAATTAACGCGAGATAAGGTTCCCTAGTTGATCTGATGGTTTATTTTTATCGCCTCGAGAAAGTACTGTTACTGTCAGGTGTTAGTACTTCAGGTGACTGGGCATCCTCTGATCTGTTCAGATCTCGTCCTCGACCGCCACCTCGCACAGCATGCATGTCTCACAAGGTACATTTCCTCGTCCAACAGATCAACTCCGTAATAAACTTGTATTACCTTTATCCCCGATCTTTCTCGCAATTACTATCAACCCGGCCTACCCCAGCCTAAGCATCATCTCGAAATCAGAAAACAATTTCTCCTTTCCCTTGCGAAAACAACCCTTATAGAACCGTTTCCCTATAACCTGTCCCAAACCGAAACCTTTCCCCAAACCAGTACAAATGAGAGACATGAAAGATAACTGACCCTGACCTTGATCCACCTTGAACCCCTTGAGATGCCATTTTTGTCTTCGTCTTTTTTTTTTAGTCTTTTTATGGTGTTTTCGCCGTATATAAACACATTCCTTTTCGCTCGCCGATTTGTGAGCATAAACAAACCCTTCAAGGTTCCCTTCCAATCCATTGCCATGGTATGCGCACCGACAACTCAAATGCCTCCATCGTGAAAGGAACTCCGAACGCGCCACGCAGTTGATGCTAACACATGCCGTAGTCGATTTCGCAGGCTGATCGGTCGTCGTAAACAGAGTGAACGCCGTAAGAACCGCCCTGTTGGGTATATAGTTGCCGCTCCCACGGTGAGTCAGACCGACAATGTCGTCAAGGCCAGAGACTCCGAATCGTCTCAATCCCGAGACTGAGACTGTATCCATCCTGTCCGTTTCTTCATACCCGACACCGCTTTTCCTGCCCTCAAAGTATAAACGAGACGATATAGCGACGCCCCAGTAATGTTCGAATGCAACTCCCAGTTCACCAATTCGTAACCTCCTGCTGAAAAAAAAAAAAAAACTAAAACTGAAAAACAATGTCAACTCCCTAGTCGATGCCGTCCCTTCCAACACCTGTGACCTTGATTGTATCACCCGGCTCTCGCCAGATCCGAGTGCCCTGCAATGTTTGTACCGTCTTCAACTCGAGATGTGAGTTGCCAAAGACCGTACTCGCCAAAGATACCGACCGCAATGCACGTTTACCTCTGCGCCGTCCCAAATGCAACTTCAAATCCTGCGCCTTGTTGCTACCCCTAATCCTCAGTGAGCGGACCTTTCTAACCCCAGACACTAGCAGGAGCACCGAGACCGGACGACTGACCCCAGACACCGTTGCCACGTCCCCAGCCACCTGGGGAGGCAAGAGGAGTGGTGGATCGCTTCGATGAAGCTGAAGTTGTGGGTGTACCAGAAGGACGAGTTCCAATGGGAGCTACAGAGGCACCAGCCTGGTTGGCCTTGGAACCAGGAGTCAGATCCCGAGAGGGAGAGCCGCCGGTTGGGCTGGATGTACTTGTACGGCTCTGGTTACCCACAGCGTTGTCAAAGACCTTGTTTGTGGGTCCAGCAGCCTGTGGGCTGACTGTGCTGTGAGGTCGCGAGTTGGGCTCGGTGGGAGGACCGTGTGCATCACCACCAGAGGCGGGAGTGCCAGCCTCGCCAGTAGGGGGAGCACGGCCTACGCTGTCATAGGCAAGAGGGGAGTGCCCACGGATGCTTGAGGGTCCGCTAGGGACAGGGGCACCTGTGCGGACATTACCAGTCTCATCCACGTATCCTGCCTTGTCTGCAAAAGGACCCTCACCATAAAGGGCACTTCGTTGACGGGCAATCAACTCTCGCGTCTCCTCCTCAGACATGTGCTTGTTGGGCGGCAGAGGCACCTCGGAAAGGACGGCTACGTAGAAAAGCTGTTAGCCCATGCTCAACAAACTCGACGATATTACATAGATGCTGCTCAAAATTGGGAGGGAAGAAACACGAGCGGCGTCTGGGCCAACGACATTTTCGGTCGCCCATGACCACATTATTTTTCTCTATATGCCATCTTGTTTCTTTGTCATAGTTGAATGTGCTACACAGTAGAGGGAGGCCTACTTCGCTGATATTGCTGCTCTGTGTGCAGGTTTCGAAGCTCTCGCTCCCGCTGAGCTGCCATCCGTCTCTTAGCCTGCATGACCTGCTCTGCCTCGTTGGAGCCTCGTGAAGGTTGATGACGCTGGTTTGCGTAGAAGTTTTGCAGATTGGGTCCCTGACCACGGGCGTCATCAAAGTTGTTTACCGAGTGCGGGCGGGGGCCGGGGGTGTGATGAGAACCACGGGAGTCTGCATGATCTTGTCAGTATGTTTGTTGGTACACTCAACCAGACCAGTTCATCCGTTCATGTCGGAACCTTTGGCAGGCTTAGCAGCGCAGGATAGAAAACTCACGGCGACCACCCATTCCATAGCCCTTGCCAGACTTTTGCAAGTTCTCGTATGCTCGATCGACCTCTGAGATTGGGTCAGTTTGATTGATTCGTAGAGTCGAGTCTTGTTCGGATTTCGAATATGCCAGCCAAGTCGTGCCATCAGCACAGGCTTGAAGGACAATCGAACTCGACAAGATCTCTGAGCGTGCTCCATCACATACCATCGAATTGATACGAGAAGGCGTAGTCATCCTGGGGCTGAGGGCCGCTGGCGCCTGTACGAATCAATGCGTTAATTACAATTCTTTATCGGTCGATCGTGAATCTGGCGTACCTGCGCGGACCGGAGTAGTCGAACCCTGGTGCTCCCAGTTATTCTGCTGGGTGCTGGGAGTAGAAGACGACCACTGGGCCTGAGGGTTGTCGTAGTAGGACATGTTGCAATGTTCTCGGGGTTGAATGGGAAAAACCGGGACGTAGACGATTCGGCTCGGGCTCTTTCAAATCTTGGACAATAAGGGTCTATTGATAGAATGTCTGGTCAGTTTGGTGCTGTTGCGGAATGTTGACGACAGAATGCGACGGCGATGTGCAGCGCAATGCGAGGACGGTGCCAGAAACAAGGGCAATACGAAAGGTGATGAGGAAATTTGCCGCTGTGGCCGACGTCAAGATGCGCACCATCGGCCAGCTAAGACATGGATCCATCAAAAGGCACCACCTAACGCTCCGGGGCCCCTCGTCGCAACACGTTGACAAATCGACCATAATCCTGTGCGTCGAGGTCTCGACTCACCCAAGAGAGATAAGAATATGATTAAGCTTTGTCGGTGACCTTTTCCGCTTCGTTGGAAAGTGAGCGCAAGGCAAGGTTTACGTTTACTCGCCACGGGCCGTATTCTCGGGAATAAACCACGCGAGGGTCTCGGAGGGACGGAGAAAAAGTGCGAAGAATTAAAAAATCGCAAGAAGTCGGTGACGAGACGAGAGACGAGTTTAACACGACGGACCAGAAGAACGCTGTCGAGACCAAAGCCGCTGCAAGGCAGACGGGAAAATCGAGGCGGAGGAAGAAATAGGAAGAGGTACCGTAAAGGTAAGAGGGAGAAAGGAAAGGGAAAAAGGTGGTGGTGGTTAAGATGATGAACAACTCGTCGACTTGGACAGGGCGTGACGGGATAGGTTGGGTTAGAATTGAATGGGGGGAGAAAAAAACCAGGGCCGAGTGAGCGGGAAAGGAGAAGGAGTAAGCCTAGCCTGGCTTCTCTTTGCCCATCAATCAATCAAATCAGGAAGTAGCGTCGTGTCGTGGGGAGTGGACAGTGGAAACTCACTGGACAGGAAGGACAGGGCATTTCCCAGTGGGCACAGGCCAGAGAGTGACTTTTGGGGGCGCGTAGTTGGCAGGTGCCAGTGCAGTTGAGGCCTGCGGGTAAATCGAGTACTTGAATCAAAGTATCGGCTGTTTTACGGCATGCAAATCATGGTGGTTCATTGTATGACAGCCTGGCCAGGCTAAAGGCGGAGTACATGAACTGCTTGTACCTCGATTGGCAGAACCTAGGTACAGGCAATCACGTTGCAGTACCTGCCAGGACGAAAGAATACTCGATCCATGAGATTTTTTGCGATGTCGGGGTATAAATGAGACATGCATTCTGTGATCGGATCGATTATTCCGATCCAAAGCAAAGCTGACATCTCTTCTCTCACTTTCTATTTTGGTGATTCCCCTACCATTGCGTTCTTTGACTGGTAACAAAGGAACTTCAATACAGCGCAGTACTGGCCTTCAACATGCCCTGGCGTAGAGTTGGTCCTGGCGCTGGTCGCCCGTTGTCCGTTGAACGCCCAGGCGCCGGGCCCAATCCTCTTTTGATTCGATAACGGGGCTAATAACGGAGTGTGAAATGACGACGTGTGGGGGGTGCCATTTCTCGTTTCTTGGCCCTTTTGCCAGCAACGCAACTCCACGCTCCACGATGCCAGCAGATGATGTCCACGACGGGTGGGTTGCCAGTGCAGCTGAAGAAAGGGAAACACTGTGCGAATTTACTGATTCTCGAAACATGAGGTTATCATCAACTTCAAACAGAGTATCGACCTCAGCCAATGCCTCATTCATTAATGTGCGTCTACCGGAATCTGCAACAATTCAATCGCATTGCACTATGGCCCTAGCGGAAAATCACTGGACCCCGAGATAACGACACTGATCCAGCACCCTTCCCCGGGCAGGTTTATCCCGGCCTTTCACTAAACCTCGGCCGAAGCTCATCGCGCCATCCGCGGGCTTCCAGCGCTTCAGTGCTTCGCGATCTTCTGGGATGCCCAGGGTCTTTGCCTGCTCCATGCGTGTATCAAAAGCACACAGACATGACAAACCTCTCTCGTGAAGCACGGTTCAGGTACAACAGCGCAAACTTGCATGGGAGATGAACCAAGACGGGTCGCTTAGGGATGCACCTCATTCTGTAAACTTGGCGCTCCACGTATAACAGTGGGTTATACTGGCAAAGAAGGCAGATAAGTTTTGGATCGGCAATAACCAGTACAGATATATCCAAACATGAATCGCATTAACGCAATATCAACAATGGGTGTTGCACCGCAACAGCTTGCCAAAGCCCACTTACAATATCCTCTGCAATCAAAACGCGTGTTTCCACATCTTGGCACGTTCTCCTTCCCCTTTCTTCAAAGTCAACATCAATCGGAGGTATTGTCTTTTACATCTTCAAACGAGCAAGCCATCATCTTGATATTGTGGATACGCAAATTACCTTTATTTGAGCGTACCCCTTTTTCCGGGATTGCGGTCTTGACTTGACCTGTGCTGGGGATTTTAGCGGGGTGCTCTTAGACGCCGATTCATTCCATGGGTTCGAGCTGTGGATTACCGCCAGCCAAAGTCACCTGAATCACACCTCCAAGTCTTGAGACTTGACATCTGCGATTCGCAAGAGCAATGTTTGAGGGGCAGGTTGTTTGGGTTACAAAGGTACGGCTCATGGGTTGCAGTCGTACCTGCGAGTGTACCCGATATGACATGGTTGTCGGCAACTTGACGTCGGCTGAACGTTAAATAGCATGCATGGAGCTTGAGCTACCAACGGACGTGGACAGTTGCAGAAAGATATCACGCATATCTCTTGCAACGGATCGCAATACCTGTGACAAGAAACATGGCGGTGCAGCATGTTTCAATTGCGTATGGATATCTTGCAGTCGCTTCAGCTTTCACACGAAACATAAACGAGACTGGCCAGAACATTAATAAAGCCTCAAGCAATGAGCACTGTGTCACAAGTTGGAATGAAGGATTACATTCAAATGAATTGCGGCGTTCGGGCCGTTGTCGATTCTCGCGATTGGAAAGCTGTCAGCCAAAGACGGACCTCCACTCAAAATGCCCTCCACCACCCGGTCACGGCGCATGTCAACATGATTCGATTCTGATGATACCCTGCCGGTCGTTGGGCGTTGAGCCTCTGACGCTCTTATTCCGCCTGGAAAATGGACCGTGGAATTGTCCCTCTGTTTTCTTTCATGCCATCATCACCGTGATACCACGAGATCAGCGCCCGTAGACATCCGGCACACCAGGCGGCACTTGGGACCCGGGATTGGCCCGAAATGTTCGGAATGGTCCCCAAAGATTCCATTGACGATGATTAGGCTCTGTTATCTGAGACCTGGAGTGAGACATCCCCTGAGATGAGATCTCGAGCCGACTATCTTGATTTTGGCTTGTGATCCTCCCTGCCGTCGGCTCTGATGCTTATGCTTTAGCGAAGGTGACCGGAGGACGCTTCATCAAGAATGACATCTTTGCGATACGTCTGTTCTTCATTCAGCTACTGACGATATTCCAGTTAGCACTCTGGGCGACAGGGATCTAAATGGATAGCCCCAGATGGGTGGACAGACTTGGCCAAAAGGGTCCACCACCAAGGGAAGTCCACCTGTCATCGCGGGCAGGTCGTCGCTGTCTTCCAGAACATGCTTCAGATTGACTGGTCTGTCGCTTGATAAGCCTTCCGGTTATGCAGCAGCAGGCAACGGCTGTTACATTCTGACGCACAACGCATGTAAGGTCGGTCCAACGTGAAGTCTGCCTTGTGACGACACCGGGCGACGTTATGTAGCCCACAGATGTGCTCTGTACGGCGACACCAATTCCATTTCCATCTCTACGCCACACGAGTCACTTTTAGCCAGCCAAGATGCGAAAACTATATGGGTCTGCCTGCCCGACTTTGGCAATTAATTCTCGAACCTTTGTCATCTTCGGATAAGCGTCCCAAAAGGTGAGCTTCCCCAGACTGCTACCCCACAGTTATTGGTTCATTTGACCACATGTTGGACTCGTCAGCACCCATCATGCATTCTCGTCACCCGACGCCCCAAGGTTTTGACGTATTGTAACTGCACTTACCATTCGCGCTTCAATGCCCTCGAAGACGTTTCAAGACTCATTCTCAAAAATTGCACAAAACATCTGTTCTTCATGAGTTGCCGTGCCGCAAGTATCCATGCATTGTAATTGCTGTCATTAACCAATGGAACCTGAGATTTTTATCCATCAAGCATACACCAGGGACTCTAAGATCCAGATGACCTGGCCAAGACATGTTCAAGAGCGTTAGCATGGAATTGTCTCCCGGCCGCGGCCTATTCCTCCCAGTCGTAGGAGTTTGTGACCTTCCTATGTCATTTTTCTTCCATCAACGCTTATTAGTACATTCTAAGTAATGATCGAGCCTGCGCTTGAGTTTCCTGAAAGCCGCTCGTTTCGAAAGTAGCATCCTCGACGGTATGAATTGTTGAAAATCATCTTTTCAGGCGGGGGTTGGGCAACTAGTTGAGTTACGGTTGGAAAGCCTCATTGATTAGTTCGGAAGAATGTTGACAGGAAAGGCCTGTCGGAATACTATATATAATAAACCGGCCCCCCAGGCTCACCTACATTAATAGGAGTTGACGTTGAGCAGCTAATCACTTCTTAACCCTAGTAGTTGCAGTATATGCACGATTACACATGTATGCACGGGTTCGTGCTATCAGGGAAATATCGTTTCAAACCGACTAAGCATCGTATATATCATAAGATAGTCTCATACTATCCTAGACCCAGTACCCAACCCCTACCCCTACTCCCAGATAAACTCCCCAATTTAAAAGGCATGACCCATAGCCATACTCGTGAAATCCATCTTCAGCAACGAAATCAGTTCCTGCAACGGCCCGCTCAAAACATTCAAACTACACTCATCTCCCTCAGCATGTTGAATAAGCTCACTCAACACCATACAAGATCTGTTACAAATCGGAAAAAAGAAGCCTCCTAATCTGACACAAGGAGCTCCTCGCTCAGCTAATCGCTGTCCGAGGACAAAGATATCCATCGCAGTTAACTCGGGGATACATTTGCCGTTTTCGACGTGCTTCATCATTGTGGATGCTTTTTTGAACTTTCGTTCACAGGTGATGCAGTCGATATTTTTGCTGGGATTGGGATTGCGAGCTGCTTTGTCTTTCTGCTTGTCTTCGTGTGCTCGTGCTCCGACGGCGAATTCAAGCCAGTGGTCAAAGTCCCCAACGACGGTATCGACGACTTTGGATTTGGGCTGATGTTTCTAAAAGGGCCAAGTCAACACTGTGATAGTTATGGATACAAAGGTTACTTACCTCAAGAGCAGACCTGGCCTTGAAATACATCTCACACGTAATGCAACGATTATGAGCTTCCACCTCATGATTAATGCGTTCCGTGCCAGTTTCGAAAGACTGCCCACAGTTCTTGTAGTTACAATCTCTCAAGAAATATTTCACCTCAAAGAAGAAGGGGAAATCTTGAGCATCGGGATATGATTCAGAGACATTGGATGCTGGTGTGTCTGTGCTGCCTTGAGTGTCTAATAGTTTCCAGATAATGTGTCTGGTAGATGAGTTGGAATAGAGTTCTCCCCGTACGCCATAGTCTATATAACCTGGAGATTCAAATACTTGCACCAAGCCTCCTGTTAAACCACTTCTTGATCCTGACCCTAGTACTTTGCCGCACCCTCGAGTCCAAAGTTTCTTCATTCTCAGATGAAACCTCAGTATCGATATCCCCATCTTGTGTGCGGTTCAGACCACAGCATTCCGAGTGACTAGCTGCCGCCGCAGGAAGGCCCAAGAGCCTCGCCTCCAAAAGCCCAACCTTTGCCTCCCGAATTATATCTGCAGCAACCACTTCCTGCTCACCTGTCGCTCTTCTCTTCCAGTAAAACACTTGATTTGGATCCATAGGCTGAACACCAAGATACCCTGGCACTGCATCGCTGAAGCCACATTCTTGTCGTCCACGAGCGCCGATGTGTACTTGAGCATGGGCTGAAGCAGCCTCATGCTGAGTTGATTCGCTTGTACTGGAGTCGGTGCACTCGGCGTCACAGTAGTTGAGAACCATTCCTGGGTTCCGGTCCTTTCTACCCATGATGACTAGTCTGCCGACCCCAGCTCCGGGAATAGAACCACTAGGACAGCACCAGGCATGTTTCATCATGACCTCATGCGTAGTGTCATGAGTTCCTTGTCGAGACATCATTTCAGTTTGCCCTTCAGAAGTACAGCTTGGGAAGCGCTTTTTGAGTTTATCCTCATCGAAAGTGATACCCAGATGGGAAGAGAGTTGTTGCACCATCCACGCGAGAGGAGCGTGCACAAGGCCTTCTTGCTGTCCAAGCTTACCCATGTTACCGTGATCGCCTAGAAAGAAAACCTGATGGACGTTGTGTCCACACATGTAAGTTGGACTATAAGGACTTCTTGTTTCGTGCAAAGCCAGAGCGTGAAAAGCATACTTCACATCTGTCCAAAGCATTAGCTCTTGTCAACACCGTTATACCAGATTATGTCAATAATCACTATTTGGAACATGGTCTATGACCTTGTTCTTGTACTTGCTTCGATGAAGATAAGACAGTGGCTTCGCGATACCAAATAGTGGAATACCCAGCGAGCCAACTGTGTCAAAACAGCACAAGGCATCGACCTGAACATCATCCCAAACTTAAGAATGTTAGAGCAATCAGCTGAGGTG
>NC_030986.1:5449894-5453300 GCF_000149955.1 Fusarium oxysporum f. sp. lycopersici 4287
GATCCCTTCTTGCCACGCCGTCATACAACGCCTTGAAAACTCCGTGCCTCCGTCACGATCAGACCTAGACATTCCATGATCATTGCTAGATATCGAGCAGCCCATGCGCCTGAGGATCATCTTTAGTCTTTATAGGGTCGCGAATCAAATGGAGGTTCCCTGACTTACCTCGAGAGTAGCCACAAAAGATGATACTGTCACCCTTGTTGTAGTCATCCGCAATATTCCCTATATATTGTTAGTTCTTCTCCTATGGTAATACTCGAGTTGGATGCGGGAAGCTTACTATAGGCGGTTATGACGTTTCGACGTGTACCCCAACCACCAAGACCTGCAACAAGTGAGTCAGGACATGAAAGAATAAGGGAAAAACTATTTGTAACTGACCCCCGAGAATCTTGTCTGTTAAGTCATCAGTCCCTACTCCATTGACACGAATCTTTCGAACGTCCTCGCCCTTGGAAATGAGATCTGGCAAGCTGGATACCACGGTCTCTTTTGAGCTTTTGACGCTACCATGCCATGTGCCTACATAAGTCAGTCATGAGGACAGTTTTGGTGGTTAACAGCGTTCTCATACCATCGAAAGCAACGAACAGGAGTTTGGGCGAGCCTTGTTTCTCTCTTTTGTGTCGAGCATACTTCGATTGTCCAGGAAGATGGGAGAGAATCGCCATTACAATGGAACAGTTATAGCTTAATAACAACGGGAGTTTAACAGCTACTGTTCATGAAACGAACGAAATATATTAAGCGAGAGACTATTAGGAAGATAATTTCGTTGGGATATCAACTTGAAGAGAAAACATGGACCCCAAGCAGATAAAGTTAGGTTTAAATAAACCGAAACATAAACCAGGCTGTGGAAAACTCCCTTCTTTCAGCCAATCTTTCAGCTTATCCTATGATCTCAATGGCGGTGCAAGGCAAAATCGGCTCCCTCTGCCTTAACTTAAGTCCGAAAGCCTTATTAGCAATCCTTCAACACTGCTGAATTGCACTTCTGCCTGTCTCGCTAGTCAATATGACATAGGTGTGAAAGCCTTTTGGGGGCTGCTATGGATATTAAACTAACTCAGTGACCCGGAACAAAAGCAGCGGGAAGATTTGGGGGCTATTTCTCCATCCAGAAACTCTTAGTTCGTGATTGATAGAGTATTTCTAACAGGGCTGTCAGCTCTGACGATTTGAGGCTGTGAATTCCTGCTGATTCAAAACTGCGAACGCCATATGTCGATAGTGTGACTTGGCAGCGGGTCGCTGGTGACATTGCCTCGCATCCATTTTCACGGATCGCCAGAAAAGCGGCCATTCTGTTATCACCGAAAGACGTTGAGGCTATGCACAATGTTTCGGCGATTAATGTACTCCACCAACCGTTTAGCCAGGAACGAGGTTGTACGGATAACTCTTAGTTCATCTCTAGGTATCTTTCCACTGTAAATGTAAGCTGAGCGTTCGCTGACCATCTCGGTGCAGCACTGCCTCATGGATGGACAAATTGCATTTTCAAGCGACCTTTTGCCATTTTGCTTACGAATAATGAATGCGCTTTGATCTGGTTTTATTGTTCTCCTTCTGTGGTTTTCTGATATAATCCGCGCGGTGTCCAGATATTACTATGTATCTCGTCGAAACAGTGAACGCTGCAATGGGCGCCAAGTGCCAAGGCAAGTCAGGATTCAGCGAGATACTCAACACAGACAGTAACTGAAGGGACAGATAATATGAAATAGAAGGACTCATGTATTTCATCGACTCCAGCCAGGCTGATGTGGCACAGAATTCCAGTGCCGACTCTGCTCCTCTTTCGCATCAAACTCGTCCCGAATCCCAAGATCATCCACAATCTGACACAAGATCAGATAAGCAATATCACACTTATCATTGCTTAAAGGATTGGTCTGCATCAAATCGTTATCCTCCATCATTCTTTTGAAGTCCACACCACGATACGGACTCATCTCAGGAGCAAGGCCCCACCGTCTTCCGGGATTCCCGCGAAACTCAACAAGCTTCTGAACGGATATCGCATCAGGCTCCCAGCTCAGAGCCAAGACTTGAGGTATCTTGTAACAGTATGTTACTTCAACCACCCGAAGAAGTCATCGATTTCCGTAATGGATTGGTTGTCGTATTGTTCTTCCGTCATGCATCTAAGCTTTCCCTCTTGCTTTGCTGTCTCGACGTTCCGTTCGAGTTCACTGAAAATGATCTTTGTTGTGATTACCAGACCATTGGTTGCATCATCCGCTTCATGGTTGGCGTTGACATGATGCCGTCTGGTCTTTCGTAGATAATATTGTGCTGCACTTCAGCCCATTGAAGGGGTACTATGCACTAGGGCCATCATAGTTGAAAACCGGTGATGTGGTTTTCAATTTGTTCGGTTGTAAAGTTCCGTTTTGCGTGCGATGCATTGGGGAAAACTGTTGTGGTAGAAGTCCCATCATCAGGCAATGGAACTGACGATTAACTTATGTAGCAAGGTGTATTACATGTTCTTCTTATGTGACATGAATGATGTCCCAAACCTTAGACTTCCATATGTTCTGAATCCTCCTGCAATATAACGCATCGCTTCGCTTCATGACCTTCCCATCGTTTGCTCAAGCTTCCTATGACTTGCGAATCAAAAAGCCTGTAATCAGCGACTGGGTCTTCTTATTCTCAGGCACCTGTGCAGGTGTTGGTCTGGGTGGATATGGCGCAGATATCACAGGTCTTGTAGTCGGTGTAACTCGAGTTACCGGGATAACGTCTGTGTTCAAGGGACTCTTTCCGCCACCACAGGAGCAACCCTGCTGATGGGAACTTCGCGGCGCATTTCTATCTTCACTTGTATAGGTGCCGGGATAGTAGGTGGCGGAGTCGGTTCTCGCTTCACCGGCGCTGGGACATGCACCGGCTGCTCGACCACAGGGGGCTTGACTACATGAGTTTCACGGTGCTGAAGAGACTTGTTAGCAAACTCTCACAATAGTACAGGGCCTAGAGCACTCACCTCAGTAAGCTCCCCGCTCGAAATGAAGAACCGATAGCAAACACCACATCTATGATGAAGCTCTGCATCGTGCTGTTTTCTCAGCTCGACGCTCTTGAAAGTTCGCCCACAGGGACCACACGCCATGTGCTCCAACCACAAATGGTCACAGAACTCCTTTTCCGTTCCAAAGGGGACTTTGGGATCACAGTGGTCGCAGATATACATCCCAGGCTTCAAAGAAATACCAGACATGACGTGCTTTTGTTTCTTAGCCGGACTACCAAAGTTGGTCTTGCAAGCACAACAGTAAGTACGCTCATGCTTATCTCTCTGATGCTGTATCAGCGCAGCTGCTTTTCCGAAACTCCTGTGGCAAACGTTACATCGGAAAGTTGAGCTTTTCTCTTCTCAATCGGCTCC